>NC_143037.1:1717500-1912500 GCF_057628025.1 Oncorhynchus mykiss | reverse complement strand
ATTGGCAAAAACACAGTTAGGCAGACAGACCGGCAGACAGACAGACAAACACGCAGACAAACAGACAGATAGGCAGACAGACAGATAGGCAGACAGACAGACAGGCAGGCAGACAGACAGGCAGACAGACAGACATATTGGCAAAAAGACAGGCAGGCAGACAGACTGGCAGACAGGCAGTCAAGCAGGCAGGCAGACAGACAGACAGACATGCAGGCAGACTGGCAGATAGGCAGAGAGGCAGGCAGGCAGGCAGGCAGGCATGCAGACTTGCAGACAGACAGGCAGACAGGCAGAGAGGCAGGCAGGCATGCAGACTTGCAGACAGACAGGCAGGAATGCAGACTTGCAGACAGACAGACAGGCAGACAGACAGACAGACAGACAGGCAGAAAGACAGAAAGGCAAAAAGACAGGCAGACAGACAGACAGGCAGACAGACAGGCAGATAAACAGGGAGAAAGGCAGGCAGGCAGGCAGGCAGGCAGACAGACATAAAGGCAAAAAGACCAGCAGACAGACAGACAGGCAGACAGACAGACATATTGGCAAAAAGACAGTTAGGCAGACAGACCGGCAGACAGACAGACAAACACGCAGACAAACAGACAGACAGACAGACAGGCAGATAAACAGGGAGAAAGGCAAGCAGACAGGCACACATACAGACAGACAGGCAGACAGACAGGCAGACAGACAGGCAGATAGACAGGCAGACAAACAGGCCGATAGACAGGCAGGCATACTTCTCCTGTCCTATCCGGTGTCCTGTGTGAATTTAAGTATGGTCTCTCTAATTCTCTCTTTCTTTCTCGGAGGACCTGAGCCCTAGGACCATGCCTCAGGACTACCTGACATGATGACTCCTTGCTGTCCCCAGTCCAGCTGGCCGTGCTGCTGCTCCAGTTTCAACTGTTCTGCCTGTGATTATTATTATTTGACTATGCTGGTCATTTATGAACATTTGAACATCTTGGCCATGTTCTGTTATAATCTCCACCCGGCACAGCCAGAAGAGGACTGGCCACCCCACATAGCCTGGTTCCTCTCTAGGTTTCTTCCTAGGTTTTGGCCTTTCTAGGGAGTTTTTCCTAGCCACCGTGCTTCTACACCTGCATTGCTTGCTGTTTGGGGTTTTAGGCTGGGTTTCTGTACAGCACTTTGAGATATCAGCTGATGTACGAAGGGTGGGCGGGCGGGCTGTATATAGTGTGCGCTTTGGTCGTATCAGAAATACTCGTCCACAAGCATTCAGCAACGTAACGCTACACATCCCGTTGCATAGCCTGAATCTATTCTGTAGTTACAGTCATTTTATTAATATATGTTTCCTATTGAGTAATTACGTTATATCAGGAGCGGAAGGTTGAGGAAGTCTATGGTCAGGAACCAGTTACACTTCAGTTTGGTCACATTGATTTGGTCATAGGTCAGAATAATATCACTTGGCTGTCCTGGAATTCACCTTACCACCATTAAAGATGTCATTAGTGCTGTGTGTATCATATCTACCTTCTTTCCTACAGCTGGAGGACAGGAGAGATGGTTTATCATGGAAGCCTGATTCCTTGTTAGGTTAGTGAGTTAGGGCTGAAATGGTATTGACCCCAAACCTGATTCTTTGTTAAGTTAGTGAGTTAGGGCTGAAATGGTATTGACCCCAAACCTGATTCTTTGTTAAGTTAGTGAGTTAGGGCTGAAATGGTACTGACTCCAAGCCTGATGCTTTGTTAAGTTAGTGAGTTAGGGCTGAAATGGTACTGACCCCAAGCCTGATGCTTTGTTAAGTTAGTGAGTTAGGGCTGAAATGGTATTGACCCCAAGCCTGATTCTTTGTTAAGTTAGTGAGTTAGGGCTGAAATGGTACTGACCCCAAACCTGATTCTTTGTTAAGTTAGTGAGTTAGGGCTGAAATGGTATTGACCCCAAGCCTGATGCTTTGTTAAGTTAGTGAGTTAGGGCTGAAATGGTATTGACCTCAAACCTGATTCTTTGTTAGGTTAGTGAGTTAGGGCTGAAATGGTACTGACCCCAAGCCTGATGCTTTGTTAAGTTAGTGAGTTAGGGCTGAAATGGTACTGACCCCAAGCCTGATGCTTTGTTAAGTTAGTGAGTTAGGGCTGAAATGGTATTGACCCCAAGCCTGATTCTTTGTTAAGTTAGTGAGTTAGGGCTGAAATGGTACTGACCCCAAGCCTGATGCTTTGTTAAGTTAGTGCGTTAGGGCTGAAATGGTACTGACCCCAAGCCTGATGCTTTGTTAAGTTAGTGCGTTAGGGCTGAAATGGTACTGACCCCAAGCCTGATGCTTTGTTAAGTTAGTGAGTTAGGGCTGAAATGGTACTGACCCCAAGCCTGATGCTTTGTTAAGTTAGTGAGTTAGGGCTGAAATGGTACTGACCCCAAGCCACATGATGGAAATGATGTTGAAGCATAATTTATGAATTTACAGTTAATGAAAATGTTAACTTAATCCAGCATAAACTAATGTATATAATTTATTATAAAAGAGGCAAAGTTCACAAATGCTACAGCACGAAGGCAGAGTCAAGTCTAAAGTGTAAAACTAATATGTATTAAATAATTCATGATTTCTGGGGAATGCTATAAAGTACGGAAGTTGTGGGCGGAGGTACAAAGTTGGCTGCCAGAAGTATTACAATATAAACATACTTTTAATCAGTCTGTCTGCATATTTCAAGACACGGAATATGGGGGTGTAGTGAGACCAAATGGGCTGGATGATTCTCTTCTCATCACTCATCTTGAAAGAATTGGCATATGGGGGTGTTAGACATTCGTTCATCTACACCTGTAGGAATATTAGTTATGTTATAGTCTACACCTGTAGGGATATTAGTTATGTTATAGTCTACACCTGTAGGGATATTAGTTATGTTCTAGTCTACACCTGTAGGGATATTAGTTATGTTCTAGTCTACACCTGTAGGGATATTAGTTCATCTAGTCTACACCTGTAGGGATATTAGTTATGTTATAGTCTACACCTGTAGGGATATTAGTTATGTTATAGTCTACACCTGTAGGGATATTAGTTCATCTAGTCTACACCTGTAGGGATATTAGTTCATCTAGTCTACACCTATAGGGATATTAGTTATGTTCTAGTCTACACCTGTAGGGAATATTATTTATGTTATAGTCTACACCTGTAGGGATATTAGTTATGTTCTAGTCTACACCTGTAGGGATATTAGTTAATCTAGTCTACACCTGTAGGGAAATTAGTTATGTTCTAGTCTACACCTGTAGGGATATTATTTATGTTATAGTCTACACCTGTAGGGATATTAGTTATGTTCTAGTCTACACCTGTAGGGATATTAGTTCATCTAGTCTACACCTGTAGGGATATTAGTTATGTTCTAGTCTACACCTGTAGGGATATTATTTATGTTATAGTCTACACCTGTAGGGATATTAGTTATGTTCTAGTCTACACCTGTAGGGATATTAGTTATGTTATAGTCTACACCTGTAGGGATATTAGTTATGTTCTAGTCTACACCTGTAGGGATATTAGTTCATCTAGTCTACACCTGTAGGGATATTAGTTATGTTCTAGTCTACACCTGTAGGGATATTAGTTCATCTAGTCTACACCTGTAGGGATATTAGTTCATCTAGTCTACACCTATAGGGATATTAGTTATGTTCTAGTCTACACCTGTAGGGAATATTATTTATGTTATAGTCTACACCTGTAGGGATATTAGTTATGTTCTAGTCTACACCTGTAGGGATATTAGTTAATCTAGTCTACACCTGTAGGGAAATTAGTTATGTTCTAGTCTACACCTGTAGGGATATTATTTATGTTATAGTCTACACCTGTAGGGATATTAGTTATGTTCTAGTCTACACCTGTAGGGATATTAGTTCATCTAGTCTACACCTGTAGGGATATTAGTTATGTTATAGTCTACACCTGTAGGGATATTAGTTCATCTAGTCTACACCTGTAGGGATATTAGTTCATCAATCAATCAAATTATTATATTACATCAGCAGATATATCAAAGTTCTGTCAAGAAACCCATCCTAAAACCCCAAACAGCAAGCAATGCAGATGTAGAAACAGACAGACAGACAGACAGACAGACAGACAGACAGACAGACAGGCAGACAGACAGACATATTGGCAAAAAGACAGGCAGGCAGACAGAATGGCAGACAAACCGGCAGACAGGCAGTCAGACAGGCAGACATATTGGCAAAGAGACAGGCAGGCAGACAGACAGACAGACAGACAGACAGACAGACAGACAGGCAGGCAGACATATTGGCAAAGAGACAGGCAGGCAGACAGACCGGCAGACAGGCAGACAGACAGACAAACACGCAGACAAACAGACAGATAGGCAGACAGACAGACAGACAGACAGACAGACAGACAGACAGACAGACAGGCAGGCAGGCAGGCAGGCAGACAGACATAAAGGCAAAAAGACCAGCAGACAGACAGACAGGCAGACAGACAGACATATTGGCAAAAACACAGTTAGGCAGACAGACCGGCAGACAGACAGACAAACACGCAGACAAACAGACAGATAGGCAGACAGACAGGCAGACAGACAGATAGGTAGACAGACAGACAGGCAGGCAGACAGACAGGCAGACAGACAGACATATTGGCAAAAAGACAGGCAGGCAGACAGACTGGCAGACAGACCGGCAGACAGGCAGTCAAGCAGGCAGGCAGACAGACAGACAGACATGCAGGCAGACTGGCAGATAGGCAGAGAGGCAGGCAGGCAGGCAGGCAGGCAGGCAGGCATGCAGACTTGCAGACAGACAGGCAGACAGGCAGAGAGGCAGGCAGGCATGCAGACAGGCAGGAATGCAGACTTGCAGACAGACAGGCAGACAGACAGACAGACAGACAGGCAGAAAGACAGAAAGGCAAAAAGACAGGCAGACAGACAGACAGGCAGACAGACAGGCAGATAAACAGGGAGAAAGGCAGGCAGGCAGGCAAGCAGACAGACATAAAGGCAAAAAGACCAGCAGACAGACAGACAGGCAGACAGACAGACATATTGGCAAAAACACAGTTAGGCAGACAGACCGGCAGACAGACAGACAAACACGCAGACAAACAGACAGACAGACAGACAGGCAGATAAACAGGGAGAAAGGCAAGCAGACAGGCACACATACAGACAGACAGGCAGACAGACAGGCAGACAGACAGGCAGATAGACAGGCAGACAGGTAGGCAGACAGACAGACAGACAGACAGACAGACAAACACGCAGACAAACAGACAGATAGGCAGACAGACAGACAGACAGACAGACAGACAGACAGACAGACAGGCAGGCAGGCAGGCAGGCAGACAGACATAAAGGCAAAAAGACCAGCAGACAGACAGACAGGCAGACAGACAGACATATTGGCAAAAACACAGTTAGGCAGACAGACCGGCAGACAGACAGACAAACACGCAGACAAACAGACAGATAGGCAGACAGACAGATAGGCAGACAGACAGACAGGCAGGCAGACAGACAGGCAGACAGACAGACATATTGGCAAAAAGACAGGCAGGCAGACAGACTGGCAGACAGGCAGTCAAGCAGGCAGGCAGACAGACAGACAGACATGCAGGCAGACTGGCAGATAGGCAGAGAGGCAGGCAGGCAGGCAGGCAGGCATGCAGACTTGCAGACAGACAGGCAGACAGGCAGAGAGGCAGGCAGGCATGCAGACTTGCAGACAGACAGGCAGGAATGCAGACTTGCAGACAGACAGACAGGCAGACAGACAGACAGACAGACAGGCAGAAAGACAGAAAGGCAAAAAGACAGGCAGACAGACAGACAGGCAGACAGACAGGCAGATAAACAGGGAGAAAGGCAGGCAGGCAGGCAGGCAGGCAGACAGACATAAAGGCAAAAAGACCAGCAGACAGACAGACAGGCAGACAGACAGACATATTGGCAAAAAGACAGTTAGGCAGACAGACCGGCAGACAGACAGACAAACACGCAGACAAACAGACAGACAGACAGGCAGATAAACAGGGAGAAAGGCAAGCAGACAGGCACACATACAGACAGACAGGCAGACAGACAGGCAGACAGACAGGCAGATAGACAGGCAGACAAACAGGCCGATAGACAGGCAGGCATACTTCTCCTGTCCTATCCGGTGTCCTGTGTGAATTTAAGTATGGTCTCTCTAATTCTCTCTTTCTTTCTCGGAGGACCTGAGCCCTAGGACCATGCCTCAGGACTACCTGACATGATGACTCCTTGCTGTCCCCAGTCCAGCTGGCCGTGCTGCTGCTCCAGTTTCAACTGTTCTGCCTGTGATTATTATTATTTGACTATGCTGGTCATTTATGAACATTTGAACATCTTGGCCATGTTCTGTTATAATCTCCACCCGGCACAGCCAGAAGAGGACTGGCCACCCCACATAGCCTGGTTCCTCTCTAGGTTTCTTCCTAGGTTTTGGCCTTTCTAGGGAGTTTTTCCTAGCCACCGTGCTTCTACACCTGCATTGCTTGCTGTTTGGGGTTTTAGGCTGGGTTTCTGTACAGCACTTTGAGATATCAGCTGATGTACGAAGGGTGGGCGGGCGGGCTGTATATAGTGTGCGCTTTGGTCGTATCAGAAATACTCGTCCACAAGCATTCAGCAACGTAACGCTACACATCCCGTTGCATAGCCTGAATCTATTCTGTAGTTACAGTCATTTTATTAATATATGTTTCCTATTGAGTAATTACGTTATATCAGGAGCGGAAGGTTGAGGAAGTCTATGGTCAGGAACCAGTTACACTTCAGTTTGGTCACATTGATTTGGTCATAGGTCAGAATAATATCACTTGGCTGTCCTGGAATTCACCTTACCACCATTAAAGATGTCATTAGTGCTGTGTGTATCATATCTACCTTCTTTCCTACAGCTGGAGGACAGGAGAGATGGTTTATCATGGAAGCCTGATTCCTTGTTAGGTTAGTGAGTTAGGGCTGAAATGGTATTGACCCCAAACCTGATTCTTTGTTAAGTTAGTGAGTTAGGGCTGAAATGGTATTGACCCCAAACCTGATTCTTTGTTAAGTTAGTGAGTTAGGGCTGAAATGGTACTGACTCCAAGCCTGATGCTTTGTTAAGTTAGTGAGTTAGGGCTGAAATGGTACTGACCCCAAGCCTGATGCTTTGTTAAGTTAGTGAGTTAGGGCTGAAATGGTATTGACCCCAAGCCTGATTCTTTGTTAAGTTAGTGAGTTAGGGCTGAAATGGTACTGACCCCAAACCTGATTCTTTGTTAAGTTAGTGAGTTAGGGCTGAAATGGTATTGACCCCAAGCCTGATGCTTTGTTAAGTTAGTGAGTTAGGGCTGAAATGGTATTGACCTCAAACCTGATTCTTTGTTAGGTTAGTGAGTTAGGGCTGAAATGGTACTGACCCCAAGCCTGATGCTTTGTTAAGTTAGTGAGTTAGGGCTGAAATGGTACTGACCCCAAGCCTGATGCTTTGTTAAGTTAGTGAGTTAGGGCTGAAATGGTATTGACCCCAAGCCTGATTCTTTGTTAAGTTAGTGAGTTAGGGCTGAAATGGTACTGACCCCAAGCCTGATGCTTTGTTAAGTTAGTGCGTTAGGGCTGAAATGGTACTGACCCCAAGCCTGATGCTTTGTTAAGTTAGTGCGTTAGGGCTGAAATGGTACTGACCCCAAGCCTGATGCTTTGTTAAGTTAGTGAGTTAGGGCTGAAATGGTACTGACCCCAAGCCTGATGCTTTGTTAAGTTAGTGAGTTAGGGCTGAAATGGTACTGACCCCAAGCCACATGATGGAAATGATGTTGAAGCATAATTTATGAATTTACAGTTAATGAAAATGTTAACTTAATCCAGCATAAACTAATGTATATAATTTATTATAAAAGAGGCAAAGTTCACAAATGCTACAGCACGAAGGCAGAGTCAAGTCTAAAGTGTAAAACTAATATGTATTAAATAATTCATGATTTCTGGGGAATGCTATAAAGTACGGAAGTTGTGGGCGGAGGTACAAAGTTGGCTGCCAGAAGTATTACAATATAAACATACTTTTAATCAGTCTGTCTGCATATTTCAAGACACGGAATATGGGGGTGTAGTGAGACCAAATGGGCTGGATGATTCTCTTCTCATCACTCATCTTGAAAGAATTGGCATATGGGGGTGTTAGACATTCGTTCATCTACACCTGTAGGAATATTAGTTATGTTATAGTCTACACCTGTAGGGATATTAGTTATGTTATAGTCTACACCTGTAGGGATATTAGTTCATCTAGTCTACACCTGTAGGGATATTAGTTATGTTTTGGTCTACACCTGTAGGGATATTAGTTCATCTAGTCTACACCTGTAGGGATATTAGTTATGTTCTAGTCTACACCTGTAGGGATATTAGTTATGTTCTAGTCTACACCTGTAGGGATATTAGTTCATCTAGTCTACACCTGTAGGGATATTAGTTATGTTATAGTCTACACCTGTAGGGATATTAGTTCATCTAGTCTACACCTGTAGGGATATTAGTTCATCTAGTCTACACCTATAGGGATATTAGTTATGTTCTAGTCTACACCTGTAGGGAATATTATTTATGTTATAGTCTACACCTGTAGGGATATTAGTTATGTTCTAGTCTACACCTGTAGGGATATTAGTTAATCTAGTCTACACCTGTAGGGAAATTAGTTATGTTCTAGTCTACACCTGTAGGGATATTATTTATGTTATAGTCTACACCTGTAGGGATATTAGTTATGTTCTAGTCTACACCTGTAGGGATATTAGTTCATCTAGTCTACACCTGTAGGGATATTAGTTATGTTTTGGTCTACACCTGTAGGGATATTAGTTCATCTAGTCTACACCTGTAGGGATATTAGTTATGTTCTAGTCTACACCTGTAGGGATATTAGTTCATCTAGTCTACACCTGTAGGGATATTAGTTCATCTAGTCTACACCTATAGGGATATTAGTTATGTTCTAGTCTACACCTGTAGGGAATATTATTTATGTTATAGTCTACACCTGTAGGGATATTAGTTATGTTCTAGTCTACACCTGTAGGGATATTAGTTAATCTAGTCTACACCTGTAGGGAAATTAGTTATGTTCTAGTCTACACCTGTAGGGATATTATTTATGTTATAGTCTACACCTGTAGGGATATTAGTTATGTTCTAGTCTACACCTGTAGGGATATTAGTTCATCTAGTCTACACCTGTAGGGATATTAGTTATGTTATAGTCTACACCTGTAGGGATATTAGTTCATCTAGTCTACACCTGTAGGGATATTAGTTCATCAATCAATCAAATTATTATATTACATCAGCAGATATATCAAAGTTCTGTCAAGAAACCCATCCTAAAACCCCAAACAGCAAGCAATGCAGATGTAGAAACACGGTGGCTTGTTGTCACGCCCTGACCTTCGAGAACCTTTTATTTCTCTATTTTGGTTAGGTCAGGGTGCGACTAGGGTGGGTAGTCTAGTTTTTCCATTGCTATGTTGGCCTGGTATGGTTCCCAATCAGAGGCAGCTGTCTATCGTTGTCTCTGATTGGGGATCATATTTAAGCAGCCTTTCCCAACTGTTGTTTGTGGGATATTGATTTTGTATTGTTGCTTTTAGCCCTACAAAAATGTACTTTTAGTTTTGTTACTCTTGCTTGTTTTGTGCCAGTTATCATAAATAAAAATGATTAACCTACCCCACACTGCGTCTTGGTCCGACCATCCTTCCAACAGCGATCGTTACAGAAGCTCCCACCACCAACGGACCAAGCAGCGTTTCCAGGAGGAGCAGGGATCTTGGGCCTGGGAGGAAAGCCAGGAGTGGAGGACATCCTGGACTTGGGAGCAGGCGTGCTGAGAAGCGTGACACCAGTCCGGTGTCATATGCATATTTCACGCATCTGGCCTCCAGTGCGCCTCCCGAGTCCGGTACATCCTGTGTCTCCTCCACGCACTCGCCCTGAAGTGTGTGTCACCGTTCCGGTACAATGTGTGCCGGTTCTACGCACCGTGTCTCCAGTGCACCTCCACAGCCAGGTACGTCCTTTTTCGGCTCCACGCTCCAGGCCTCCAGCGACGGTCTGCAGTCCAGAGCATCCAGCGACGGTCTGCAGTCCAGAGCCTCCAGAGACGGTTCCCAGTCCGGAGCCTCCAGCGACGGTCTGCAGTACGGAGCCTCCAGCGACGGTTCCCAGTCCGGAGCCTCCAGCGACGGTCTGCAGTACAGAGCCTCCAGCAACGGTCTGCAGTACAGAGCATCCGGCGACGGTCTGCAGTCCAGAGCCTCCGGCGACATTCTGCAGTCCAGAGCCTCCGGCGACGGTCTGCAGTCCAGAGCCTCCGGCGACGGTCTGCAGTCCAGAGCCTCCGGCGACGGTCTGCAGTCCAGAGCCTCCGGCGACGGTCTGCAGTCCAGAGCCTCCGGCGACGGTCTGCAGTCCAGAGCCTCCGGCGACGGTCTGCAGTCCAGAGCCTCCGGCGACGTTCTGCAGTCCAGAGCCTCCGGCGACGTTCTGCAGTCCAGAGCCTCCGGCGACGGTCTGCAGTCCAGAGCCTCTGGCGACGGTCTGCAGTCCAGAGCCTCCGGTGAGGGTTCCCAGTCCAAAGCCTCCAGCGAGGGTTCCCAGTCCAGAGCCTTCGGCGAGAGTTCCCATTCCAGAGCCTTCGGCGAGGGTTCCCAGTCCAGAGCCTCCGGCGAGGGTACCCATTCCAGAGCCTCCGGCGAGGGTTCCCAGTCCAGAGCCTCCGGCGAGGGTTCCCAGTCCAGAGCCTCCGGCGAGGGTTCCCAGTCCAGAGCCTACGGTGAGGGTTCCCAGTCCAGAGCCTCCGGCGAGGGTTCCCAGTCCAGAGCCTCGGGCGAGGGTTCCCAGTCCAGAGCCTCTGGCGACAGTTCACAGTCCGGAGCCTCCAGTGATGATCTATGGCCCGAAGCCTCCAGTGATGATCCGAGGCCCGAAGCCTCCAGTGATGATGCGAGGCCCGGAGCCTCCAGTGTCTCCGGCGACGATCTACGGTGAGGTTCCGCCGGCGACGATCCACGGTCCGGAGTCCCCTGCAACGATCTACGGTCCGGAGACCCCGGCGACAATCTACGATCCAGTACCTCTGGCGATGAGCCACGGTCCGGAGTCCCCGGCGACGATCAACGGTCCGGTTCCTCCGGCGACGATCCACGGTCCTGCACTTCCGGCGACGATCCCCGCACCAGAGGCACCACCGAAGTTGGCGGATCCTCGTGCGGAGCAGGGGGGGTTACTTTTTAGCCCTACAAAGCTGTACGTTCATTTTGTTACTCATTCTTGTTTTGTGCCGGTTATCACAAATAAGAATGATTAATCTACCCCACGCTGTGTCTTGGTCCGACCATCCTTCCAACAACGATCATTACACTTGTAAAAACTCCCTCAAAAGGCAGGAACGTAGGAAGAAATGATTATCCAATCCTCTTTTGGCTGTGCTGGGTGGAGGTTATAACAGAACATGGCCAAGTTGTTCAAACGTTCATAGATGACCAGCAGGGTCAAATAATAATAATCACAGGGGTTGTAGAGGGTGCAACAGGTCAGCACCTCAGGAGTAAATGTCAGTTGGCTTTTCATAGCCGAGGTTGAGAGAGCAGGTGCGGTAGAGAGAGAGAGAGATAGTCGAAAATAGCAGGTCTGGGACAGGTAGCACTTCCGGTGAACAGGTCAGGGTTCCATAGCCACAGGCTGAACAGTTGAAACTGGAGCAGCAGCAGGTGGACTGGGGACAGCAAGGAGCCATCAGGCCAGGTAGTCCTGAGACATGGTCCTAGGGCTCAGGTTCTCCGAGAGAAGAGAGAGAGAAAAAAATTAGAGGGTTAGGGTTATACTCCACAGAGCTGGGCTTTACATTGATGACATCCTCATCTTCTCCTGCTCCCCACAAGAACACATGCTCCATGTCTGGCAGGTTCTCCAGTGCCTTCTGGAGAACCATTTAAGGCGGAAATGTGCGAGTTTCATCACTCCACTATTCCCTTTGTCGGAGTGGGGGCTGTTCTGTCCCAACGTTCTGCCCTGGACCTTAAGCTGCATCCCTGCGCCTTCTTCTCCCACCGCCTCACCGGTGAAGATGTCATTGGAGGAATGGAGGCACTGGTTAGAAGGGGCGGAACATCCGTTTATTGTGTGGACCGACCACAAAAACCTGGAGTATCTCTGCACCATCATGCACTTCAACTCCAGGTAGGCGAGATGAGCCCTGCTGTTTACCTGGTTCAATTTTTCTCTCTCCTACCGGCCGGGTTCTAATACGTCAATCCGGATTTCCTGTCTTGCCGCTATAACCCCACTGTTACCACCCCAGAACCCGAGACCATCCTTCCCACCTCGTTCCTGTCACCCAGGCTCTCGTCGGACCCTGGCCTTCGTGCAACAATGCTTTTTGTGGCCTACTATGGCTCCGGATGTTGCCTTGTTTGTTACTGCCTGCACGGTCTGCGCACAGAACAAGACTCCACGGCAAGCTCCGGCTGGTCTTCTCCAACCACAGCCTGTCCCTCACCGTCCCTGGTCCCATATCCCTGGATTTCATCACGGGTCTCCCCCGTGACCCTGGGCCAAGGAGACGACCCAGCTTAGGGTGCAGAATGTCTTCTGGATCAGCGGACTGCCGCTGGACATGGTCTCTGACCGGGGTCTTCAATTCTCGCCCCGGTTCTGGAATGCGTTCTGCACTCTCATTGGGTCATCGGACAGCCTGTCCTCCGGATTCCACCTCCAGTCCAACAGCCAGTAAAGGGTGAGCCAACCAGGACTTAGAGACGACTCTTCGCTGCCTAGTCTCCGCCAACCCTACCACCTGGAGTCAGCAACTGGTATGGGTTGAGAACGCTCGCAAAACCCTTCCTTGCTCTGCCACGGGTCTCTTGCCTTTCAATTGTGCCTTGGGATATCAACCTCTGCTCTACCCCGGGCCGCTCTGTTGAAGACCACTTCCAGGTATCGGCGACAAGTGGATCATCACCAGACCCGCGATATCGGCTCAGGCAGAGGGAATGTCTCTCCACCTGGGACCTGCCCCTCCGGGTGGAGTCCCGTAAACCCCCCCGTTTCATCGATGGCCTTCCGACATACACAGTGAGACGCCTCCTGAGTGTTCAACCATGGGGTAGGGGTTTCCAGTACCTGGTTGACCGGTTGGGTTATGGCCCGGAGGAGAGATCCTGGACCCTCATTGCCAACTTCCACCACCGGCACCCCGGTCAACCAGGTATGCATCCAGGAAGGATGCCAGGTGGCGCCCCTAGTACTGTCACACCCTGATCTTTTTCCCCTGTCTGTGTGATTGTCTCCAACCCCCTCCAGGTGTTGCCCGTCTTCCCCATTATCCCCTGTGTATTTATACCTGTGTTCTCTGTTGCCAGTTTGTCTTGTTTGACAAGTCAACCACTGTTTTTTGTTCTCAGCTCCTGCTTTTCCCAGTCTCTCTTTTTCTCACCCTCCTGGTTTTGACCCTTGCCTGTCCTGACTCTGAACCCACCTGCATGACTACTCTGCCTGACCTTGAGCCTGCCTGCCGCGTTTCAGAAAAAAATAAAAAAAGCAATCTACTTTGAATTCAGGCTGCCTGTATCGTTGCCCCTCATCTGGTTTAGGCCCCCTGCCTGCCTTGACCTGTCTATTGTCTGCCCCTGTTGGATTATTAAACCATTGTCTTTATCTGGGTCTTACCTTCATACGTGATACTAGCTAGAGGGATGTATTGGTTTGGTTTTCTTCAAGGTTTACAGATCCCCTAACTAGCTCTAACTGGTCAGCAATGGGATAGTTTGTGATGATGAAGCTAATGCTGTTGCCCCCAAAAAATGGCAGACTCCTTTTCTTTCTAAACTGTACTCATTTGCATATAGAAGGCTTTTTTGATGCCTTTATCTAGTCTGAGGTGTGTGTTTCTTTTGATACGTTCATGTTAATGATGCTGTGGATGGAATCTCAGTATACATCCCAAATGGCTCCCTGTCCACTGCACTACTTTTGACCAGACCTCTATGGATCCTGGTCAAAAGTAGGGCCCTATAAAGGGACTGGTGTGCCAATCGGGACGCAGCCTCTGAAATAGACAGCGTACAGTGCATTTACAGAACGTTTGATGACTTGATCTGCATACCTGACATACTGTCTGAATTTCATGTTCTTAAGAGATGATTAATGAATCAATTAGTGGATGCTGCATATCATCTACGGGTGACATCAGCAAAATGTTGACAGCTAGGCTTCGAAACGGAGAAGCACATTGACGCCCTGTGTAGCTGTGAGAGTTTAACTTGGATGCAGTCTATCACAGTGCAATCCGTTTTGTCACCAAAGCCCCATATACTACCCACCATTGCGACCTGTACGCTCTCGTTGGCTGGCCCTCGCTTCATACTCGTCGCCAAACCCACTGGCTCCATGTCATCTACAAGACCCTGCTAGGTAAAGTCCCCCCTTATCTCAGCTCGCTGGTCACCATAGCATCTCCCACCTGTAGCACACGCTCCAGCAGGTATATCTCTCTAGTCACCCCCAAAACCAATTCTTTCTTTGGCCGCCTCTCTTTTCAGTTCTCTGCTGCCAATGACTGGAACGAACTACAAAAATCTCTGAAACTGGAAACACTTATCTCCCTCACTAGCTTTAAGCACCAACTGTCAGAGCAGCTCACAGATTACTGCACCTGTACATAGCCCACCTATAATTTAGCCCAAACAACTACCTCTTTCCCAACTGTATTTAATTAATTTATTTATTTTGCTCCTTTGCACCCCATTATTTTTATTTCTACTTTGCACATTCTTCCATTGCAAAACTACCATTCCAGTGTTTTACTTGCTATATTGTATTTACCTTGCCACCATGGCCTTTTTTGCCTTTACCTCCCTTCTCACCTCATTTGCTCACATTGTATATAGACTTGTTTATACTGTATTATTGACTGTATGTTTGTTTTACTCCATGTGTAACTCTGTGTCGTTGTATCTGTCGAACTGCTTTGATTTATCTTGGCCAGGTCGCAATTGTAAATGAGAACTTGTTCTCAACTTGCCTACCTGGTTAAATAAAGGTGTAAAATAAATAAATAAAAACTATAAACGCATGGAATAATTAAACTACTTTATCAGGTCATATGAGGTCGGTCTCTAAGGAACGTCGGCGTGTGGGAGCCTTCAGAAGGTATTCATTTATTCCACATTGTGTTACAGGCAGCCTGAATTCAAAGTGGATTACTTTTTTTCTCACCAATCTACAGACCCTGTAGCGACAAAGTGAAACGATGTTTGTTGAAATTTTTTGGAAATTTATTGAAAATGAAATACAGAAATCTAATTTACATAAGTATTCACAACCCTGAGTCAATACTTTGTAGAGGCATCTTTGACAGAGATTACAGCTGTGAGTCTTTCTGGGTAAGTCTCTAAGAGCTTTCCACACCTGGATTGTGCAATATTTTCGTATTATTTTCAAAATTCTTAAAGCTCTGTCAAATTGGTTGTTGATCATCGCTAGAGAACCATTTTCAGGTCGATTCAACTCAAAACTCTAACTCGGCTATTCAGGAAATTCCCTGTCTTCTTGGTAAGCAGCTCCAGTGTAGATTTGGACTTTTGTTTTAGATTATTGTCCTGCTGAAAGGTGGATAAACCTGTGTCTGGTGGATAGCACAAACTGAACCAGGTTTTCCTCAAGGATTTTGCCTTCGCATAGCTACATTCAGTTTATTTTTTGTTCAATCAAATCACATATATTTATATAACCTTTCGTACATCAGCTGATATCTCAAAGTGCTGTACAGAAACCCAGCCTAAAACCCCAAACAGCAAGCAATGCAGGTGTAGAAGCACGGTGGCTAGGAAAAACTCCCTAGGAAGGCCAAAAACCTAGGAAGAAACCTAGAGAGGAACCAGGCTCTGAGAGGTGGCCAGTCCTCTTCTGGCTGTGCTGGGTGGAGATTATAACAGAACATGGCCAAGATGTTCAAATGTTCATAAATGACCAGCATGGTCAAATAATAATAATCACAGTAGTTGTTGAGGGTGCAGCAAGTCAGCACCCCAGGAGTAAATATCAGTTGGCTTTTCATAGCCGATCATTGAGAGTATCTCTACCACTCCTGCTGACTCTAGAGAGTTGAAAACAGCAGGTCTGGGACAGGTAGCACCTCCGGTGAACAGTTCAGGATTCCATAGCTGCAGGCAGAACAGTTGAAACTGGAGCAGCAGCACGGCCAGGTGGACTGGGGACAGCAAGGAGTCATCATGCCAGGTAGTCCTGAGGCATGGTCCTAGGGCTCAGGTCCTCCGGAAGAGAGAAAGAGAGAATTAGAGAGAGCATACTTAAATTCAAACAGGACACCGGATAAGACAGGAGAAATACTGCAGATATAACAAACTGACCCTAGCCCCCCGACACATAAACTTATAAACTTTATCCTGAAAAACGATTACAAGCATACGATTACAAGCATGAAAATATGGAGAGTCGTACTGAGTAATGTGTTGACTTTGCCCCAAAAATAACACTTGGTATTCAGGGCCAAAAGCTTTATTTTTTACCAATTTTTTGCAGTATTGCTTTTGTGTTGCAAACAGTGTTGCACAATATTGTTGATCCATCCTCAGTTATCTCCTATCACAGCCATTAAATTCTGTAACTGTTTAAAGTCACCATTGGCCTCATGGTGAAATCCCTGAGCGGTTTCTTTCCTCTCCGGCAACTGAGTTACAAAGGATGCCTGTATCTTTGTAGTTACTGGGTGTATTGATAAGTGTAATTAATAACTCCAAGGAATATTTAATGTCCGATTTTTATTTGTATTTTTACCCATCTACCAATAGGTACCCTTCTTTGAAAGGCATTGGAAAACCTCCCTGGTCTGTGGTTGAATCTGTGTTTGAAATTCACTACTCAGCTGAGGGATCTTACAGATATTTGTATGTGTGGGGAAACTTATGTGACATGTTAAGCACATTTTTACTCCTGAATTTAGTTAGCCTTGCCATAACAAAGCATCCCAAAATAATTGTCAAATTCTCCAGTCACCCAAGTCATAGACTGTTCTCTCTGTTAGCGCACGGCAAGCGGTACCAGAGCGTCAAGTCTAGGTCCAAAAGGCTCCATAACAGCTTCTACCTCCAAGCCATAAGACTGTTGAACAGTTTAACAAATGGCCACCCTAGACTATTTGCATGACAACACCCCCCCCCCCCCCCCTGTTTATTATCTATGCATAGTGACTTTTAACCCTACCTACATGTACAAAGGACCTCGACTATCCTGTACCCATTGATCCCCTCATTGTTATTTTATTTTCCTTTTTTCTTTTTTTTTTTTTACTTTTGTTTATTCAGTAAATATTTTCTTAACTGCATTGTTGGTCTTGCAAGCATTTCACGGTAAGGTTCTATTTCACGGTACCTGTTATATTTGGCGCATGTGACAAATACAATTTGATTGATTGAATTCTTGAATAAAGACATTTCAGCTTTTCATTTTTTTTATTAATTTGTACATTTTTTGAAAAACGTCATTTTGGAAAACATCATTCCACTCTGACATTACGGGGGTGGGACAGTGACCAAAAAAATCTACATTTATTCCATTTTAAATTCAGGCTGTAACACAACAAAATGTAGAAAAAGTGAACGGGTGTGAAAACTTTCTGAAGGCATCGTACATCCTCTTATGATATACTCTAGAGAGAGATGAGTTCCCTTATTTTTTCAGAATGTTTTTACAAAAAGATAGTTAGAGCAACTTGGATTTTTCGGCAAGGACATATACAGGATACTACCCTCCAGAACATAACTTTCACTCCAAATCAAAACTCCAAACCTACAACCTGATTTTGGACAAAACTACCTGGAAGGATTCCTACTACCAAAGATTCTTATTTCCAAGAGCAAATGCCCTGGCAAACAAACAGAAACCTGAAAACACCATTCAACCTGGAACTGAGTGAGTCATGTTTAGTCTGAAGCTAAGTTTTAAAGCCAAGAAGAAAAATACATTAAAATTATATATTTTACTTTATAAGGACTGAATGCTAAGTTAAGGCTACTAGGACAGAACATATCTGACTGCAACTTTAATAAGCACTGAGGTGTGAAGTGAGAGGTGTCTAAGCCCTTGAGCCCAATAATGGCAGGAGAATTTCACAACCCCACCCAAATGCAGAGGTACGTACCCTCTGGATGTAAAAAATGAGAAGACACAAAAGCATAAAAAAAGAAGATCCTGGAAAATCAGAGACACTTTTTGCAGACTACTATAAAAATGGGAACATAAGCAACGTAATCTTTCACACAGACTATCTCCTGGCACAGTGTTATATTAACCAGACCATCCCCTGGCACAGTGTTATATTAACCAGACCATCCCCTGGCACAGTGTTATATTAACCAGACCATCCCCTGGCACAGTGTTATATTAACCAGACCATCCCCTGGCATGACACAGTGCTATATTAACACTCCACCCCTCTGTTAAGATGGGTGGAAACTCAGGATATTAGACAACGAGGACTCTGAGTCAGCCAATGTTAACCTGTACAAGTCTGGAACAGTAATGGTACAGGGCAACCCCAAACAGTTTCAGCTGGACTTTCACATACAGTGCCTTGCGAAAGTATTCGGCCCCCTTGAACTTTGCGACCTTTTGCCACATTTCAGGCTTCAAACATAAAGATATATAAACTGTATTTTTTTGTGAAGAATAAACAACAAGTGGGACACAATCATGAAGTGGAACAACATTTATTGGATATTTCAAACTTTTTAACAAATCAAAAACTGAAAAAATTGGGCGTGCAAAATTATTCAGCCCCCTTAAGTTAATACTTTGTAGCGCCACCTTTTGCTGCAATTACAGCTGTAAGTTGCTTGGGGTATGTCTCTATCAGTTTTGCACGAGAGACTGAATTTTTTTCCCATTCCTCCTTGCAAAACAGCTCGAGCTCAGTGAGGTTGGATGGAGAGCATTTGTGAACAGCAGTTTCAGTTCTTTCCACAGATTCTCGATTGGATTCAGGTCTGGACTTTGACTTGGCCATTCTAACACCTGGATATATTTATTTTTGAACCATTCCATTGTAGATTTTGCTTATTGTTTTGGATCATTGTCTTGTTGGAAGACAAATCTCAGTCCCAGTCTCAGGTCTTTTGCAGACTCCATCAGGTTTTAATTCCAGAATGGTCCTGTATTTGGCTCCATCCATATTCCCATCAATTTTAACCATCTTCCCTGTCCCTGCTGAAGAAAAGCAGGCCCAAACCATGATGCTCCCACCACCATGTTTGACAGTGGTGATGGTGTGTTCAGGGTGATGAGCTGTGTTGCTTTTACGCCAAACATAACGTTTTGCATTGTTGCCAAAAAGTTCAATTTTGGTTTCATCTGACCAGAGCACCTTCTTCCACATGTTTGGTGTGTCTCCCAGGTGGCTTGTGGCAAACTTTAACCTTTTGAGGGCATGGCAGATTTACGCCCCCTTTGGAGAAATTGGGTACCCCTAGTAAACTGAAAAAAAATATATAAAAAATTTCTAATATATGCATATAATAATTATTATTGGATAGAAAACACTCTAAAGCTTCTAAAACCGTTGGAATTATGTCTGTAAGTATAGCAGAACTCACAGGGCATGCATTCTTCCAAACTAGTTTTTGTGGCCATGAAAGTTGGAGCAACTTTGACGTCATGCCCCCACCCTTCCCGACCACTTATGGATCTGGGGACACTTTCCATCTCTTCCACTAGATGTCCTCTTTCTTTAGAGCGTTCAATCGTTCAAATCGCGTGAGGATTGGCCCTATAGGAGTGATTGGAGTAAGTGTCGCGATAAAAAAACCTGTGCGTTAGGGCGCGAATTGGTCACAGCCATTCCTTTGTTCCAGCACTCCTGGGAAGAGCAAACGATGCCCGGTTGAATTGAAGTTTGTTTTGCACGTCTAAAACATCATAAAGCTTGCTTCTGCACTTAGTTTGACCTGTTTAGTCGACATATAATGTGTAATTTTGAAGTTTTGATGCGCAACTTATCCGGACCGGAGGACGTTTTGGGTGCATTTCAGCTGATGTTATTAGCAGTAGCTAATACAAAGACGCAAGACTTGAAACCAAACGATGTATTGGGTAAGTATGAACCCTTCCAGAACATTCTGAACGAAGACCATCGAAGGTAAGGGAATATTTATGCTTAAATCTGTGTTTCTGTTGACTCCAACATTACGTGGAAATGTAGCTTGGAACTGAGCGCTGCCTCAGCATATGAAATAGTGTGCGATTTCTGTAACGTTAAAAATAAATCTAACACAGCGGTTGCATAAAGAAGCAGTGTATCTTTCTAACTATATGTAGAACATGTATATTTAGCCAAAGTTTATGATGTCTATTTACGTTATCTTGCCGAGCTACCTAGGTTTCCTGCGGGCATTTTTGAGTAATTTCTGAACATGAGTACACTGTAAATGGACATTTATGGATATATATGGCATATTATTGAAAAAAAAAAAATGTACTGTGTAACATGTCCTATCACTGTCATCTGATGAAGATTTTCAAAAGGTTAGTGAGCGATTTATTTTTTAATCCTGCTTTTATAATTTTATATTTTCTGGGACAAAATGGCTGCCGCTTGTCTTTGTTTCGGTGGTGGTCTAATATAAATGTGTGGTGTGTTTTCGCCGTAAAACATTTTAAAAATCTGACATGCTGGGTAGATGAACAAGGTGTTTATCTTTCATTTGAGCTATTGGACTTGTTAATGTGTGGAGGTTAAATATTTTTAAGAATATTTTTGCGTTCCATGCGCCACCGTTTGAGCTGAACGGGGGGGAGGGTGTTCCTCCAGAGGAACTCCTGGCATCAACAGGTAAACAACACTTTTTATGGATATCTTTAAGAAATGGCTTTCTTCTTGCCACTCTTCCATAAAGGCCAGATTTGTGCAATATACGACTGATTGTTGTCCTATGGACAGAGTCTCCCACCTCAGCTGTAGATCTCTGCAGTTCATCCAGAGTGATCATGGGCCTCTTGGCTGCATCTCTGATCAGTCTTCTCCTTGTATGAGCTGAAAGTTTAGAGGGACGGCCAGGTCTTGGTAGATTTGCAGTGGTCTGATACTCCTTCCATTTCAATATTATCGCTTGCACAGTGCTCCTTGGGATGTTTAAAGCTTGGGAAATCTTTTTGTATCCAAATCCGGCTTTAAACTTCTTCACAACAGTATCTCGGACCTGCCTGGTGTGTTCCTTGTTCTTCATGATGCTCTCTGCGCTTTTAACGGACCTCTGAGACTATCACAGTGCAGGTGCATTTATACGGAGACTTGATTACACACAGGTGGATTGTATTTATCATCATTAGTCATTTAGGTCAACATTGGATCATTCAGAGATCCTCACTGAACTTCTGGAGAGAGTTTGCTGCACTGAAAGTAAAGGGGCTGAATAATTTTGCACGCCCAATTTTTCAGTTTTTGATTTGTTAAAAAAGTTTGAAATATCCAATAAATGTTGTTCCACTTCATGATTGTGTCCCACTTGTTGTTGATTCTTCACAAAAAAATACATTTTATATCTTTATGTTTGAAGCCTGAAATGTGGCAAAAGGTCGCAAAGTTCAAGGGGGCCGAATACTTTCGCAAGGCACTGTACTTTCACATAGTCAAAGAGATAGCTAAGCAGGATAAGCTCTCTCTTGAGAAAGATACCCCCCCACCCCAAGTGTGTCAGACCAAACCTCCTCATTATACAACCTCACAGATGAGCAACCCCAAGCGGAAAGTCAACCTCCCAGCACAGAGTACTTCTACCTCATCAAAATGAAGGATACAGTCACCCAGCTGGAGGTAAGGCAGGTGAAGATGGAACAGCAGGTGAACACACTCCAGTTAGCCCAAAAACACCCCCCCAACCAGACTCAGAGAGCTGGAGGTGGAGGGAGACATATCTGCACTCTGGACTGTGGTGAGACAGCATCAACAGGAGAAAGAACAGAGCACTAGAGGAGAGGATCAGACTGCTGGAAGGGAGAGTGAGAGGGATGGCATGTGACAGAGAACAGCTCATTAGAGAGCTGGCCACCCCCGCAGAGAAGCCAGCAGAACAGCCCACTCAGCCCCCAACCAAAGTCTTGACACCAGAGCAGAATAGGCCAACCCAGACCGTGACCATGATCTCGACATCGCAGCAGGACAGACAAATGAAGAACCCCAAGCCCAGGTGATCCCACCCCATCAGCCACCCTAATAGCCCTCCTGACAACCCCCCCACACCCACTGAGGACAGACACAAGCCACAGATTGTGGACTCAAACATGAAATATATACAAGAAAATACACTTTTCCCCAAACACACAGTGTCTAAACTCTGGAGTCCAAACACCCAGCGCACCCTAGACCTTCTGTCTGAGGACCAACTAGGTTCACCCAGCGCACCCTAGACCTTCTGTCTGAGGACCAACTAGGGTCACCCAGCGCACCCTAGACCTTCTGTCTGAGGACCAACTAGGGTCACCCAGCCACATAATAATACACACAGACAGAAACCTGAGAGCACAGCAGGAAAGGGTGGCCACAGCACTCAAGGGAGTATTGAAAAAGCTTCTTCTACTTTCACCAATGCACAAGTGGTTATATCCACCCTGCTACCACGAAAAGACTTCCACCCTGCTACCATAGAGCGGGTAAACGCAGGTATTTCCCGTGACTGTTTACCTGGCCCACCACTCCACTCTGGACTTGAACATCCTTCATGACCAGGTCCACCTATACAAGGCAGCAGTTCCCACCTTAACCAGGACCCTAAAATACATTGCCGTCAACCACAGCCCCAACACCTCACACAGGAGCAACAGATCAATAGACTTCCCGCCCAGACCAGCAAGACACTCTCCCCACACCTGCATATTGAGGACCCACGCTGAGAGGACCTACATCCAGATTACAGCACCACCAGCCACATCCACATCCCCTCCCTAACCAATCAACACCCCCCAAGTAAACCATGCCCAGACAACATTTAGGCACCCTCAGATCAGACCTATGCCCCTCCTGCCCACCCCATGCCCCACACTCCCACAAAGAGGGCCTCAACATGAAAGTCACACATACGCCCAGGCCGTGAGCAGACAAACAGGCCCATCCCCCACTCTTACACTAGCCCAAGCCAATGGCATGTACCAAAGGCTCAGCAGGCCAACCCACATGACTAAAGACTACCAGAACCCACTGGATTCTCCAATTACATTGAATAAACTACAGGACAAAATACAAACCCTCCAACCCAAAAAGGCCTGTGGAGTTGATGGTACAGTCTGCAGCACCCGGCCTCACCCTACTAGAATCTGAAGTTAAATGTCTACTGTTTCCTGATGATCTGGTGCTTCTGTCCCAAACCAAGGAGGGCCTACAGCAGCACCTAGATGTTCTGCATAGATTCTGCCAGACCTGGGCCCTGACAGTAAATCTCAGTAAGACAAAAATAACGGTGTTTCAAAACCGTTCCAGCCACCAGGACCACAAATACAAATTCCATCTAGACACCGTTGCCCTAGAGCACACAAAAAACTATAAATACCTTGGCCTAAACATTGGGTTTTTTCAGTGGGTTTTGTCCAACATGTCTCTGGACCTACTCACTGTCACAGTCATACTCTGGACCTAGTTTTGTCCCATGGAATAAATGTTGTGGATCTTAATGATTTTCCTCATAATCCTGGACTATCGGACCACCCTTTTATTACGTTTGCAATTGCAACAAATAATCTGCTCAGACCCCAAACAAGGAGCATCAAAAGTCGTGCCAAAAATTCACAGACAACACAAAGATTCCTTGATGCCCTTCCAGACTCCCTCTGCCTACCCAAGGACATCAGAGGACAAAAATCAGTTAACCACCTAACTGAGGAACTCAATTTAACCTTGTGCAATACCCTAGATGCAGTTGCACCCCTAAAAACTAAAAACATTTGTCATAAGAAACTAGCTCCCTGGTATACAGAAAATACCCGTGCTCTGAAGCAAGCTTCCAGAAAATTGGAACGGAACACCAAACTGGAAGTCTTCCGACTAGCTTGGAAAGACAGTACTGTGCAGTATTGAAGAGCCCTCACTGCTGCTTGATCATCCTATTTTTCCAACTTAATTGAGGAAGATAAGAACAATCCTAAATTTATTTTTGATACTGTCGCAAAGCTAACTAAAAAGCACCATTTCCCAAGTGAGGATGGCTTTCACTTCAGCAGTAATAAATTCATGAACTTCTTTGAGGAAAAGATCATGATTATTAGAAAGCAAATTATGGACTCCTCTTTAAATCTGCGTATTCCTTCAAAGCTCAGTTGTCCTGAGTCTGCACAACTCTGCCAGGACCTAGGATCAAGAGAGACACTAGAGTGTTTTTGTACTATATCTCTTGACACATTGATGAAAATAATCATGGCCTCTAAACCTTCAAGCTGCATACTGGACCCTATTCCAACTAAACTACCGAAAGAGCTGCTTCCTGTGCTTGGCCCTCCTATGTTGAAAATAATAAACGGCTCTCTATCCACCGGATGTGTACCAAACTCACTAAAAGTGGCAGTAATAAAGCCTCTCTTGAAAAAGCCAAACCTTGACCCAGAAAATATAAAAAACTATCGGCCTATATCGAATCTCTCATTCCTCTCAAAACATTTAGAAAAGGCTGTTGCGCAGCAACTCACTGCCTTCCTGAAGACAAACAATGTATACAAAATGCTTCAGTCTGACCCCATCATAGCACTGAGACGGCACTTGTGAATGTGGTAAATTACCTTTTAATGGCATCAGACCAATGCTCTGCATCTGTCCTCGTGCTCCTAGACCTCAGTGCTGCTTTTGATACCATCGATCACCACATTCATTTGGAGAGATTGGAAACCAAATTGGTCTACACGGACAAGTTCTGGCCTGGTTTAGATCTTATCTGTCGGAAAGATATCGGTTTGTCTCTGTGAATGGTTTGTCCTCTGACAAATCAACTGTGAATTTCGGTGTTCCTCAAGGTTCCGTTTTAGGACCACTATTGTTTTCACTATATATTTTACCTCTTGGGGATGTCATTCGAAAACATAATGTTAACTTTCACTGCTATGCAGATGACACACAGCTGTACATTTCAATGAAACATGGTGAAAACCCAAAATTTCCCTCGCTAGAAGCCTGTGTTTCAGACATAAGGAAGTGGATGGCTGCAAACTTTCTACTTTTAAACTCGGACAAAACAGAGGTGCTTGTTCTAGGTCCCAAGAAACAAAGATATTTTCTGTCGAATTTGACAATTACTCTTAATGGTTGTACAGTCGTCTCAAATAAAACTGTGAAGGACCTCGGCGTTACTCTGGACCCTGATCTCTCTTTTGACGAACATATCAAGACTGTTTCAAGGACAGTTTTTTTCCATCTACGTAACATTGCAAAAATCAGAAAATTTCTGTCCAAAAATGATGCAGAAAAATTAATCCATGCTTTTGTTTCTTCTAGGTTAGACTACTGCAATGCTCTACTTTCCGGCTACCCGGATAAAGCACAAAATAAACTTCAGTTAGTGCTAAATACGGCTGCTAGGATCCTGACGAGAACCAAAGAAATTGATCATATTACTCCAGTGCTAGCCTCCCTACACTGGCTTCCTGTCAAGGCAAGGGCTGATTTCAAGGTTTTACTGCTAACCTACAAAGCATTACATGGGCTTGCTCCTACCTATCTCTCTGATTTGGTCCTGCCGTACATACCTACACGTACGCTATGGTCACAAGACACAGGCCACCTAATTGTCCCTAGAATTTCTAAGCAAACAGCTGGAGGCAGGGCTTTCTCCTAGAGCTCCATTTTTATGGAATGGTCTGCCTACCCATGTGAGAGACGCAAACTCGGTCTCAACCTTTAAGTCTTTACTGAAGACTCATCTCTTCAGTGGGTCATATGATTGAGTGTAGTCTGGCCCAGGAGTGGGAAGGTGAACGGAAAGGCTCTGGAGCAACGAACCGCCCTTGCTGTCTCTGCCTCGCCGGTTCCCCTCTTTCCACTGGGATTCTCTGCCTCTAACCCTATTACAGGGGCTGAGTCACTGGCTTACTGGTGCTCTTTCATGCCGTCCCTAGGAGGGGTGTGTCACTTGAGTGGGTTGAGTCACTGATGTGATCTTCCTGTCTGGGTTGGCGCCCCTCCTTGGGTTGTGCCGTGGCGGAGATCTTTGTGGGCTATACTCGGCCTTGTCTCAGAATGGTAAGTTGGTGGTTGAAGATATCCCTCTAGTGGTCTGGGGGCTGTGCTTTGGCAAAGCGGGTGGGGTTATATCCTTCCTGTTTGGCCCTGTCCAGGGGTATCATCGGAAAAGGGCCACAGTGTCTCCTGACCCCTCCTGTCTCAGCCTCCAGTATTTATGCTGCAGTAGTTTATGTGTCGGGGGGCTAGGGTCAGTTTGTTATATCTGGAGTACTTCTCTTGTCTTATTTGGTGTCCTGTGTGAATTGAAGTATGCTCTCTCTAATTCTCTCTTTCTTTCTCTCTCTCGGAGGTCCTGAGCCGTAGGACCATGCCTCAGGACTACCTGGCATGATGACTCATTGCTGTCCCCAGTCCACCTGGCTGTGCTGCTGCTCCAGTTTCAATTGTTCTGCCTGCGGCTATGGAATCCTGACCTGTTCACCGGACGTGCTACCTGTCCCAGACCTATTATTTGACCATGCTGGTCATTTTTGAACATTTGAACATCTTGGCCATGTTCTGTTATAATCTCCACCCAGCACAGCCAGAAGAGGACTGGCCACCCATCATAGCCTGGTTCCTCTCTAGGTTTCTTCCTAGGTTTTGGTCTTTCTTGAGAGTTTTTCATAGCCAACGTGCTTCAACACCTGCATTGTTTGCTGTTTGGGGTTTTAGGCTGGGTTTCTGTACAGCACTTTGAGATATCAGCTGATGTACGAAGGGCTATATAAATACATTTGATTTGAAAGCTGTAGACGAGCGAGAGACAAGGCAAGAAGAGAGACAAGGCAAGAAGGGCCTTCTATGCCATCAAACTAGAGAGAGAAGTGGGGAGAGAGAAAGAGAGAGAGAGAGGAGGAGAGAGAGAGAGAGAGAGAGAGACTGAGAGAGAAAGATATGGGGGGAGAGAGAATGCCATCCTCCCTCCTGCAGTTTGTTGACATCCATTAGCAGGTTTCCCAGTATGCCACTGGGCCAGACCAGGAAGTCAGCCTAATGATGTCAACATGTCACGCCAGGGAGACGAACATGAAAATGTCCAACCCTCCCATCAGCTAACGTCATCCTTTTAACCAGAAAACATTTGACCATCATCTTTTATCTGCCTTTTCCTTTTCTCCTCACCCCGTCTTTCTGTCTCTATGAAATAGCCCTCCTCCATCTCCCTGTCTTTCTGTCTCTATGAAATAGCCCTCCTCCATCTCCCTGTCAATCTGTCTCTATGAAATAGCCCTCCTCCATCTCCCTGTCAATCTGTCTCTATGAAATAGCCCTCCTCCATCTCCCTGTCTCTCTGAAATAGCCCTCCTCCATCCCTCTGTCTCTCTGTCTCTATGAAATAGCCCTCCTCCATCTTCCTGTCTCTCTGTCTCTATGAAATAGCCCTCCTCCATCTCCCTGTCTTTCTGTCTCTATGAAATAGCCCTCCTCCATCTCCCTGTCTTTCTGTCTCTATGAAATAGCCCTCCTCCATCCCTCTGTCTCTCTGTCTCTATGAAATAGCCCTCCTCCATCTCCCTGTCTCTCTGTCTCTATGAAATAGCCCTCCTCCATCTCCCTGTCTTTCTGTCTCTATGAAATAGCCCTCCTCCATCTCCCTGTCTTTCTGTCTCTATGAAATAGCCCTCCTCCATCTCCCTGTCTTTCTGTCTCTATGAAATAGCCCTCCTCCATCTCCCTGTCTTTCTGTCTCTCTGAAATAGCCCTCCTCCATCTCCCTGTCTTTCTGTCTCTATGAAATAGCCCTCCTCCATCTCCCTGTCTTTCTGTCTCTATGAAATAGCCCTCCTTCATCTCCCTGTCTTTCTGTCTCTCTGAAATAGCCCTCCTCCATCTCCCTGTCTTTCTGTCTCTATGAAATAGCCCTCCTCCATCCCTCTGTCTCTCTGTCTCTATGAAATAGCCCTCCTCCATCTCCCTGTCTCTCTGTCTCTATGAAATAGCCCTCCTCCATCTCCCTGTCTTTCTGTCTCTATGAAATAGCCCTCCTCCATCTCCCTGTCTTTCTGTCTCTATGAAATAGCCCTCCTCCATCTCCCTGTCTTTCTGTCTCTATGAAATAGCCCTCCTCCATCCCTCTGTCTCTCTGTCTCTCTGAAATAGCCCTCCTCCATCTCCCTGTCTTTCTGTCTCTATGAAATAGCCCTCCTCCATCTCCCTGTCTTTCTGTCTCTATGAAATAGCCCTCCTTCATCTCCCTGTCTTTCTGTCTCTCTGAAATAGCCCTCCTCCATCTCCCTGTCTTTCTGTCTCTATGAAATAGCCCTCCTCCATCTCCCTGTCTCTCTGTCTCTATGAAATAGCCCTCCTCCATCTCCCTGTCTTTCTGTCTCTATGAAATAGCCCTCCTCCATCTCCCTGTCTTTCTGTCTCTATGAAATAGCCCTCCTCCATCTCCCTGTGCCTCTGGGGAATAGGCCCTGGCCAGGTTCGCATCCAAACTGTGACTCTACTCCATATTTAGTGCCCTACATATTTAGTGCCCTACATATTTAGTGCCCTACATATTTAGTACCCTACATATTTAGTGCCCTACATATTTAGTGCCCTACATATTTAGTACCCTACATATTTAGTGCCCTACATTTGACCAGGTTCATTTGGGGTGTACACCATATCTGGTCTAGAGCCACAGGACTACAGACAGGCAACTACAGGAAAACAGACAGACAGCCCACAGGACTACAGACAGGCAACTACAGGACTACAGACAGACAGCTACAGGACTACAGACAGACAGCTACAGGACTACAGACAGGCAACTACAGGACTACAGACAGGCAGCTACAGGACTACAGACAGACAGCTACAGGACTACAGACAGGCAGCTACAGGACTACAGACAGGCAGCTACAGGAAAACAGACAGACAGTTACAGGACTACGGACAGGCAACTACAGGACTACAGACAGACAGCCTCAGGACTACAGACAGGCAACTACAGGACTACAGACAGGCAGCTACAGGACTACAGACAGGCAGCTACAGGACTACAGACAGGCAGCTACAGGACTACAGACAGACAGCCTCAGGACTACAGACAGACAGCCACAGGACTACAGACAAGCAACTACAGGACTACAGACAGGCAGCTACAGGACTACAGACAGGCAGCTACAGGACTACAGACAGGCAGCTACAGGAAAACAGACAGACAGCTACAGGACTACAGACAGGCAGCTACAGGACTACAGACAGGCAGCCACAGGACTACAGACAGGCAACTACAGGAAAACAGACAGACAGCTACAGGACTACAGACAGGCAGCTACAGAAAAACAGACAGACAACTACAGGACTACAGACAGACAGCTACAGGACTACAGACAGGCAGCTACAGGACTACAGACAGGCAGCTACAGGACTACAGACAGACAGCTACAGGACTACAGACAGGCAGCTACAGGACTACAGACAGGCAGCTACAGGACTACAGACAGATACAGGACTACAGACAGCTACAGGACAAGACAGGCAGCTACAGGACTACAGACAGCTACAGGACTACAGACAGGCAACAACAGGACTACAGATAGACAACCGAAGGACTACAGACAGACAGTTACAGGACTACAGATATACAGCCACAGGACGACAGATAGACAGCAACATGACTACAGATAGACAGCTACAGGACTGCAGACAGCCATGAATATAGGGGAGATCATCAGTCCCCTTCCCAGGGGCTACAGTATGTGGCTATGTGTGTCAGCATACATGTTCTCTCTATTTTAAACGCAGACTGATGTTAATTCATCTGGTCTGTTACTACAAAGCCTTTGACAAGCATTTCACTACACCCGCACTAACATCTGCTAAATATGTGTGTGAGACCAATAAAATGTGATTTGATTTGATGTTGACAAACCCCAAGCCAACCGCATGGACGCACACCCCCTCAACCCCCTCGTTCCTCCACCCCCAGCCGACACAGCCCTGGGTGGAAAGGTCTTACGTTTACTGACAGAATAGGAATGATCTCTTCCATGTTGTCCTGTTGCATATGTCTGTCTGGGTCAACAGACAACCACTAAATAACAACAGCCATCACTTGTCTGGTGAATAGAGATAAAACAACTCAGACGTCTCCAACAGCAGGATGTCTCCAACAGCAGGATGGATGTCTCCAACAGCAGGATGGATGTCTCCAACAGCAGGATGGATGTCTCCAACAGCAGGATGGATGTCTCCAACAGCAGGATGGATGTCTCTAACAGCAGGATGGATGTCTCTAACAGTAGGATGGATGTCTCTAACAGCAGGATGGATGTCTCAAACAGCAGGATGGATGTCTCCAACAGCAGGATGGATGTCTAAAACAGCAGGATGGATGTCTCTAACAGCAGGATGGATGTCTCTAACAGCAGGATGGATGTCTCTAACAGCAGGATGGATGTCTCCAACAGCAGGATGGATGTCTCTAACAGCAGGATGGATGTCTCTAACAGCAGGATGTCTCTAACAGCAGGATGGATGTCTCTAACAGTAGGATGGATGTCTCTAACAGCAGGATGGATGTCTCCAACAGCAGGATGGATGTCTCTAACAGCAGGATGGATGTCTCTAACAGCAGGATGGATGTCTCTAACAGCAGGATGGATGTCTCTAACAGCAGGATGGATGTCTCCAACAGCAGGATGGATGTCTCTAACAGCAGGATGGATGTCTCTAACAGCAGGATGGATGTCTCCAACAGCAGGATGGATGTCTCTAACAGCAGGATGGATGTCTCTAACAGCAGGATGGATGTCTCCAACAGCAGGATGGATGTCTCCAACAGCAGGATGGATGTCTCTAACAGCAGGATGGATGTCTCTAACAGTAGGATGGATGTCTCTAACAGCAGGATGGATGTCTCAAACAGCAGGATGGATGTCTCCAACAGCAGGATGGATGTCTCCAACAGCAGGATGGATGTCTCCAACAGCAGGATGGCTGTCTCTAACAGCAGGATGGATGTCTCTAACAGCAGGATGGATGTCTCCAACAGCAGGATGGATGTCTCTAACAGCAGGATGGATGTCTCTAACAGCAGGATGGATGTCTCCAACAGCAGGATGGATGTCTCCAACAGCAGGATGGATGTCTCTAACAGCAGGATGGATGTCTCTAACAGTAGGATGGATGTCTCTAACAGCAGGATGGATGTCTCAAACAGCAGGATGGATGTCTCCAACAGCAGGATGGATGTCTAAAACAGCAGGATGGATGTCTCTAACAGCAGGATGGATGTCTCTAACAGCAGGATGGATGTCTCTAACAGCAGGATGGATGTCTCCAACAGCAGGATGGATGTCTCCAACAGCAGGATGGATGTCTCCAACAGCAGGATGGATGTCTCTAACAGCAGGATGGATGTCTCTAACAGCAGGATGGATGTCTCTAACAGCAGGATGTCTCTAACAGCAGGATGGATGTCTCTAACAGTAGGGTGGATGTCTCTAACAGCAGGATGGATGTCTCTAACAGCAGGATGGATGTCTCTAACAGCAGGATGGATGTCTCTAACAGCAGGATGGATGTCTCTAACAGCAGGATGGATGTCTCTAACAGCAGGATGGATGTCTCTAACAGCAGGATGGATGTCTCCAACAGCAGGATGGATGTCTCTAACAGCAGGATGGATGTCTCCAACAGCAGGATGGATGTCTCTAACAGCAGGATGGATGTCTCTAACAGCAGGATGGATGTCTCTAACAGCAGGATGGATGTCTCTAACAGCAGGATGGATGTCTCCAACAGCAGGATGGATGTCTCTAACAGCAGGATGGATGTCTCTAACAGCAGGATGGATGTCTCTAACAGCAGGATGGATGTCTCTAACAGCAGGATGTCTCTAACAGCAGGATGTCTCTAACAGCAGGATGTCTCTAACAGCAGGATAGATGTCTCTAAAAGCAGGATAGATGTCTCTAACTGCAGGATGGATGTCTCTAACTGCAGGATGGATGTCTCTAACAGCAGGATGGATGTCTCTAACAGCAGGATGGATGTTTCTAACAGCAGGATGGATGTCTCTAACAGCAGGATGGATGTCTCTAACAGCAGGATGGATGTCTCTAACAGCAGGATGGATGTCTCTAACAGCAGGATGGTTGTCTCCAACAGCAGGATGGATGTCTCTAACAGCAGGATGGATGTCTCCAACAGCAGGATGGATGTCTCCAACAGCAGGATGGATGTCTCTAACAGCAGGATGGATGTCTCTAACAGCAGGATGGATGTCTCTAACAGCAGGATAGATGTCTCTAACTGCAGGATGGATGTCTCGAACAGCAGGATGGATGTCTCCAACAGCAGGATGGATGTCTCTAACTGCAGGATGGATGTCCCTAACAGCAGGATGGATGTCTCTAACAGCAGGATGGATGTCTCTAACAGCAGGATGGATGTCTCTAACAGCAGGATGGATGTCTCTAACTGCAGGATGGATGTCTCCAACAGCAGGATGGATGTCCCTAACAGCAGGATGGATATCTCTAACAGCAGGATGGATGTCCCTAACAGCAGGATGGATGTCTCCAACAGCAGGATGGATGTCTCCAACAGCAGCATGGATGTCTCCAACAGCAGGATGGATGTCTCCAACAGCAGGATGGATGTCTCTAACAGCAGGATGTCTCTAACAGCAGGATGGATGTCTCTAACAGTAGGATGGATGTCTCTAACAGCAGGATGGATTTCTCCAACAGCAGGATGGATGTCTCCAACAGCAGGATGGATGTCTCCAACAGCAGGATGGATGTCTCCAACAGCAGGATGGATGTCTCTAACAGCAGGATGGATGTCTCCAACAGCAGGATGGATGTCTCTAACAGCAGGATGGATGTCTCTAACAGCAGGATGGATGTCTCTAACAGCAGGATGTCTCTAACTGCAGTATGGATGTCTCTAACAGCAGGATGGATGTCTCTAACAGCAGGATGTCTCTAACAGCAGGATGGATGTCTCCAACAGCAGGATGGATGTCTCTAACAGCAGGATGGATGTCTCTAACAGCAGGATGTCTCTAACAGCAGGATGGATGTCTCTAACAGCAGGATGGATGTCTCTAACAGCAGGATGGATGTCTCTAACAGCAGGATAGATGTCTCTAACAGCAGGATGGATGTCTCTAACAGTAGGATGGATGTCTCTAACAGCAGGATGGATGTCTCAAACAGCAGGATGGATGTCTCCAACAGCAGGATGGATGTCTCCAACAGCAGGATGGATGTCTCCAACAGCAGGATGGATGTCTCTAACAGCAGGATGGATGTCTCTAACAGCAGGATGGATGTCTCCAACAGCAGGATGGATGTCTCTAACAGCAGGATGGATGTCTCTAACAGCAGGATGGATGTCTCCAACAGCAGGATGGATGTCTCCAACAGCAGGATGGATGTCTCTAACAGCAGGATGGATGTCTCTAACAGTAGGATGGATGTCTCCAACAGCAGGATGGATGTCTCCAACAGCAGGATGGATGTCTCCAACAGCAGGATGGATGTCTCTAACAGCAGGATGGATGTCTCCAACAGCAGGATGGATGTCTCTAACAGCAGGATGGATGTCTCTAACAGCAGGATGGATGTCTCTAACAGCAGGATGGATGTCTCTAACAGCAGGATGTCTCTAACAGCAGGATGTCTCTAACAGCAGGATGTATCTAACAGCAGGATGTCTCTAACAGCAGGATAGATGTCTCTAAAAGCAGGATAGATGTCTCTAACTGCAGGATGGATGTCTCTAACTGCAGGATGGATGTCTCTAACAGCAGGATGGATGTCTCTAACAGCAGGATGGATGTCTCTAACAGCAGGATGGATGTCTCTAACAGCAGGATGGATGTCTCCAACAGCAGGATGGATGTCTCTAACAGCAGGATGGATGTCTCTAACAGCAGGATAGATGTCTCTAACAGCAGGATGGATGTCTCTAACAGCAGGATGGATGTCTCTAACAGCAGGATGTCTCTAACAGCAGGATGTCTCTAACAGCATGATGTCTCTAACAGCAGGATGTCTCTAACAGCAGGATAGATGTCTCTAAAAGCAGGATAGATGTCTCTAACTGCAGGATGGATGTCTCTAACTGCAGGATGGATGTCTCTAACAGCAGGATGGATGTCTCTAACAGCAGGATGGATGTTTCTAACAGCAGGATGGATGTCTCTAACAGCAGGATGGATGTCTCTAACAGCAGGATGGATGCCTCTAACAGCAGGATGGATGTCTCTAACAGCAGGATGGTTGTCTCCAACAGCAGGATGGATGTCTCTAACAGCAGGATGGATGTCTCTAACAGCAGGATGGATGTCTCTAACAGCAGGATGTCTCTAACAGCAGGATGTCTCTAACAGCAGGATGTCTCTAACAGCAGGATAGATGTCTCTAACTGCAGGATAGATGTCTCTAACTGCAGGATGGATGTCTCTAACTGCAGGATGGATGTCTCTAACAGCAGGATGGATGTCTCTAACAGCAGGATGGATGTCTCTAACAGCAGGATGGATGTTTCTAACAGCAGGATGGATGTCTCTAACAGCAGGATGGATGTCTCTAACAGCAGGATGGATGTCTCTAACAGCAGGATGGTTGTCTCCAACAGCAGGATGGATGTCTCTAACAGCAGGATGGATGTCTCCAACAGCAGGATGGATGTCTCCAACAGCAGGATGGATGTCTCTAACAGCAGGATGGATGTCTCTAACAGCAGGATGGATGTCTCTAACAGCAGGATAGATGTCTCTAACTGCAGGATGGATGTCTCTAACAGCAGGATGGATGTCTCCAACAGCAGGATGGATGTCTCTAACTGCAGGATGGATGTCCCTAACAGCAGGATGGATGTCTCTAACAGCAGGATGGATGTCTCTAACAGCAGGATGGATGTCTCTAACAGCAGGATGGATGTCTCTAACTGCAGGATGGATGTCTCCAACAGCAGGATGGATGTCTCTAACAGCAGGATGGATGTCTCCAACAGCAGGATGGATGTCTCTAACAGCAGGATGGATGTCTCCAACAGCAGGATGGATGTCTCCAACAGCAGGATGGATGTCCCTAACAGCAGGATGGATGTCTCCAACAGCAGGATGGATGTCTCCAACAGCAGGATGGATGTGTCTAACAGCAGGATGGATGTCTCTAACAGCAGGATGGATGTCTCTAACAGTAGGATGGATGTCTCTAACAGCAGGATGGATGTCTCCAACAGCAGGATGGATGTCTCCAACAGCAGGATGGATGTCCCTAACAGCAGGATGGATGTCTCCAACAGCAGGATGGATGTCTCCAACAGCAGGATGGATGTCTCCAACAGCAGGATGGATGTCTCTAACAGCAGGATGTCTCTAACAGCAGGATGGATGTCTCTAACAGTAGGATGGATGTCTCTAACAGCAGGATGTCTCTAACAGCAGGATGGATGTCTCTAACAGTAGGATGGATGTCTCTAACAGCAGGACGGATGTCTCCAACAGCAGGACGGATGTCTCCAACAGCAGGATGGATGTCTCCAACAGCAGGATGGATGTCTCCAACAGCAGGATGGATGTCTCCAACAGCAGGATGGATGTCTCTAACAGCAGGATGGATGTCTCTAACTGCAGGATGGATGTCTCTAACAGCAGGATGGATGTCTCCAACAGCAGGATGGATGTCTCCAACAGCAGGATGGATGTCTCTAACAGCAGGATGGATGTCTAACAGCAGGATGGATGTCTCTAACAGCAGGATGGATGTCTCTAACAGCAGGATGTCTCTAACAGCAGGATAGATGTCTCTAACAGCAGTATAGATGTCTCTAACTGCAGGATGGATGTCTCTAACAGCAGGATGGATGTCTCTAGCAGCAGGATGGATGTTTCTAACAGCAGGATGGATGTCTCTAACAGCAGGATGGATGTCTCTAACAGCTGGATGGATGTCTCTAATAGCAGGATGGATGTCTCTAACAGCAGGATGGATGTCTCTAACAGCAGGATGGATGTCTCTAACAGCAGGATGGATGTCTCTAACAGCAGGATGGATGTCTCCAACAGCAGGATGGATGTCTCCAACAGCAGGATGGATGTCTCTAACAGCAGGATGGATGTCTCTAACAGCAGGATGGATGTCTCTAACAGCAGGATGGATGTCTCTGACAGCAAGATGTCTCTAACTGCAGGATTTCTCTAACAGCAGGATGGATGTCTCTAACAGCAGGATAGATGTCTCTAACAGCAGGATAGATGTCTCTAACTGCAGGATGGATGTATCTAACAGCAGGATGGATGTCTCTAACAGCAGGATGGATGTTTCTAACAGCAGGATGGATGTCTCTAACAGCAGGATGGATGTCTCTAACAGCAGGATGGATGTCTCTAACAGCAGGATGGATGTCTCCAACAGCAGGATGGATGTCTCTAACTGCAGGATGGATGTCCCTAACTGCAGGATGGATGTCTCTAACAGCAGGATGGATGTCTCCAACAGCAGGATGGATGTCTCCAACAGCAGGATGGATGTCTCCAACAGCAGGATGGATGTCTCTAACAGCAGGATGGATGTCTCTAACAGCAGGATGGATGTCTCTAACAGCAGGATGGATGTCTCCAACAGCAGGATGGATGTCTCTAACTGCAGGATGGATGTCCCTAACAGCAGGATGGATGTCCCTAACAGCAGGATGGATGTCCCTAACAGCAGGATGGATGTCTCTAACAGCAGGATGGATGTCTCTAACAGCAGGATGGATGTCTCCAACAGCAGGATGGATGTCTCTAACAGCAGGATGGATGTCTCTAACAGCAGGATGGATGTCTCTAACAGCAGGATGGATGTCTCTTACAGCAGGATGGATCTCTCTGACAGCAGGATGGATGTCTCTGACAGCAGGATGTCTCTAACTGCAGGATGTCTCTAACAGCAGGATGGATGTCTCTAACAGCAGGATGGAAGTCTCTAACAGCAGGATGGATGTCTCTAACAGCAGGATGGATGTCTCTAACAGCAGGATGTCTCTAACTGCAGGATGTCTCTAACTGCAGGATGTCTCTAACTGCAGGATGTCTCTAACAGCAGGATGGAAGTCTCTAACAGCAGGATGTATCTAACAGCAGGATGTCTCTAACAGCAGGATGGATGTCTCTAACAGCAGGATGGATGTCTCTAACAGCAGGATGGATGTCTCTAACAGCAGGATGGATGTCTCTAACAGCAGGATGGTTGTCTCCAACAGCAGGATGGATGTCTCTAACAGCAGGATGGATGTCTCCAACAGCAGGATGGATGTCTCCAACAGCAGGATGGATGTCTCTAACAGCAGGATGGATGTCTCTAACTCTAACAGTAGGATGGATGTCTCTAACTGCAGGATGGATGTCTCTAACAGCAGGATGGATGTCTCTAACTGCAGGATGGATGTCTCCAACAGCAGGATGGATGTCTCCAACAGCAGGATGTCTCTAACTGCAGGATGGATGTCTCTAACAGCAGGATGTCTCTAACGGCAGGATGGATGTCTTTAACAGCAGGATGTCTCTAACTGCAGGATGGATGTCTCTAACAGCAGGATGGATGTCTCTAACTCTAACAGTAGGATGGATGTCTCTAACTGCAGGATGGATGTCTCTAACAGCAGGATGGATGTCTCTAACTGCAGGATGGATGTCTCCAACAGCAGGATGTCTCTAACTGCAGGATGGATGTCTCTAACAGCAGGATGTCTCTAACGGCAGGATGGATGTCTTTAACAGCAGGATGTCTCTAACTGCAGGATGGATGTCTCTAACAGCAGGATGGATGTCTAACAGCAGGATGGATGTCTAACAGTAGATGGATGTCTCTAACAGCAGGATGGAAGTCTCTAACAGCAGGATGGATGTCTCTAACAGCAGGATGGATGTCTCTAACAGCAGGATGGATGTCTCTAACAGCAGGATGGATGTCTCTAACAGCAGGATGGATGTCTCTAACAGCAGCATGGATGTCTAACAGCAGGATGGATGTCTCTAACAGCAGGATGTCTCTAACAGCAGGATGGATGTCTCTAATGGCAGGATGGATGTCTCTAACAGCAGGATAGTTGTCTCTAACAGCAGGATGGATGTCTCTAACAGCTGGATGGATGTCTCTAACAGCAGGATGGATGTCTCTAACAGCAGGATGGATGTCTCTAAAAGCAGGATGGATGTCTCTAACAGCAGGATGTCTCTAACTGCAGGATGTCTCTAACAGCAGGATGGAAGTCTCTAACAGCAGGATGTATCTAACAGCAGGATGTCTCTAACAGCAGGATGGATGTCTCTAACAGCAGGATGGATGTCTCTAACAGCAGGATGGATGTCTCTAACAGCAGGATGGATGTCTCTAACAGCAGGATGGTTGTCTCCAACAGCAGGATGGATGTCTCTAACAGCAGGATGGATGTCTCCAACAGCAGGATGGGATGTCTCCAACAGCAGGATGGATGTCTCTAACAGCAGGATGGATGTCTCTAACTCTAACAGTAGGATGGATGTCTCCAACAGCAGGATGTCTCTAACTGCAGGATGGATGTCTCTAACAGCAGGATGTCTCTAACGGCAGGATGGATGTCTCTAACAGCAGGATGTATCTAACAGCAGGATGTCTCTAACAGCAGGATGGATGTCTCTAACAGCAGGATGGATGTCTCTAACAGCAGGATGGATGTCTCTAACAGCAGGATGGTTGTCTCCAACAGCAGGATGGATGTCTCTAACAGCAGGATGGATGTCTCCAACAGCAGGATGGATGTCTCCAACAGCAGGATGGATGTCTCTAACAGCAGGATGGATGTCTCTAACTCTAACAGTAGGATGGATGTCTCCAACAGCAGGATGTCTCTAACTGCAGGATGGATGTCTCTAACAGCAGGATGTCTCTAACGGCAGGATGGATGTCTTTAACAGCAGGATGTCTCTAACTGCAGGATGGATGTCTCTAACAGCAGGATGGATGTCTCTAACTCTAACAGTAGGATGGATGTCTCTAACTGCAGGATGGATGTCTCTAACAGCAGGATGGATGTCTCTAACTCTAACAGCAGGATGGATGTCTCTAACAGCAGGATGGATGTCTCTAACAGCAGGATGTCTCTAACAGCAGGATGGATGTCTCTAACTGCAGGATGTCTCTAACAGCAGGATGGATGTCTCTAACAGCAGGATGGATGTCTCTAACAGCAGGATGGATGTCTCTAACAGCAGGATGGATGTCTCTAACTGCAGGATGGATGTCTCTAACAGCAGGATGGATGTCTCTAACAGCAGGATGGATGTCTCTAACAGCAGGATGTCTCTAACAGCAGGATGGATGTCTCTAACTGCAGGATGTCTCTAACAGCCGGATGGATGTCTCTAACAGCAGGATGGATGTCTCCAACAGCAGGATGAATGTCTCTAACAGCAGGATGGATGTCTCTAACAGCAGGATGGATGTCTCTAACAGCAGGATGGATGTCTCTAACTGCAGGATGGATGTCTCTAACAGCAGGATGTCTCTAACAGCAGGATGGATGTCTCTATCAGCAGGATGGATGTCTCTAACTGCAGGATGGATGTCTCTAACTGCAGGATGTCTCTAACAGCAGGATGTCTCTAACAGCAGGATGTCTCTAACAGCAGGATGGATGTCTCTAACAGCAGGATGTCTCTAACAGCAGGATGGATGTCTCTAACAGCAGGATGGATGTCTCTAACAGCAGGATGGATGTCTCTAACAGCAGGATGTCTCTAACAGCAGGATGGATGTCTCTAACTGCAGGATGTCTCTAACAGCCGGATGGATGTCTCTAACAGCAGGATGGATGTCTCCAACAGCAGGATGGATGTCTCTAACAGCAGGATGGATGTCTCTAACAGCAGGATGGATGTCTCCAACAGCAGGATGGATGTCTCCAACAGCAGGATGGATGTCTCTAACAGCAGGATGGATATCTCTAACTGCAGGATGGATGTCTCTAACAGCAGGATGTCTCTAACAGCAGGATGGATGTATCTAACAGCAGGATGGATGTCTCTAACAGCAGGATGGATGTCTCTAACAGCAGGATGGATGTCTCCAACAGCAGGATGGATGTCTCTAACAGCAGGATGTCTCTAACAGCAGGATGTCTCTAACAGCTGGATGGATGTCTCTAACAGCAGGATGGATGTCTCTAACAGCAGGATGTCTCTAACAGCAGGATTGATGTCTCTAACAGCAGGATGGATGTCTCTAACAGCAGGATGTCTCTAACAGCAGGATGTCTCTAACAGCAGGATGTCTCTAACAGCAGGATAGATGCGTAAATGTGATGTAAATAAGTGAGGTAGGATTAGACAAATAAGGGATGCTTGAAGCTAGTACGTGAGGGAAGAGAGGAAGGAAGTGAGCTGGAAGCAGAGAGGTTTTGAGGGGGTTGTGAGGAGAACAGAGGAGAGAAAGGGGAGAGGAGAGAGGGGGTAGGGAGGAGAACAGAGGAGAGGAGAGAGGGGGTAGGGAGAAGAACAGAGGAGAGATAAAGGATAGAGGAGGGAGGGAGGGAGGGAGGGAGGGAGGGAGGGAGGGAGGGAGGGAGGGAGGGAGGGAGGGAGGGAGAACAAAGGAGAGAGGAGAGAAGAGAGGGAGGAGGGTAGCACCTCGTTCAATAATGAATCAATTGATCCCTCTGCGGGCGGATGAGGGATCAAGTTGCCATGACAACAGTTGCAGATCTCTGCTACCCAGGACAGGCAGCGGTGGAGTAGGAGAGATTTCTATTTGTACTGAAAGAGGAGAGGTGCATCGATTGAATAAGGGTCCGTCTAACTGCATGTTAGGCAGCCGTAGTGGAAATCATCAAGAGGTGAGGACTGTGTTGACAGGTTTAAAAATACTTTCTGATCTGATCAACAACAACGCGTCATAACATTACATCATGCCAATATTGTATCACATTGCCAAAAAAACAGCAATACTACATTTTCATGAATGTAAATAAATACATATGTTTATGATGTACTGATAGACAGCTTAAGAAATACTGAACACTACAGGGTTATACTGGGCCTGTAGAAATACTGAACACTACAGGGTTATATTGGGCCTGTAGAAATACTGAACACTACAGGGTTATATTGGGCCTGTAGAAATACTGAACACTACAGGGTTATATTGGGCCTGTAGAAATACTGAACACTACAGGGTTATATTGGGCCTGTAGAAATACTGAACACTACAGGGTTATACTGGGCCTGTAGAAATACTGAACACTACAGGGTTATATTGGGCCTGTAGAAATACTGAACACTACAGGGTTATATTGGGCCTGTAGAAATACTGAACACTACAGGGTTATATTGGGCCTGTAGAAATACTGAACATGACAGGGTTATATTGGGCCTGTAGAAATACTGAACACTACAGGGTTATACTGGGCCTGTAGAAATACTGAACACTACAGGGTTATACTGGGCCTGTAGAAATACTGAACACTACAGGGTTATATTGGGCCTGTAGAAATACTGAACACTACAGGGTTATACTGGGCCTGTAGAAATACTGAACACTACAGGGTTATATTGGGCCTGTAGAAATACTGAACACTACAGGGTTATATTGGGCCTGTAGAAATACTGAACACTACAGGGTTATATTGGGCCTGTAGAAATACTGAACACTACAGGGTTATATTGGGCCTGTAGAAATACTGAACACGACAGGGTTATATTGGGCCTGTAGAAATACTGAACACTACAGGGTTATACTGGGCCTGTAGAAATACTGAACACTACAGGGTTATACTGGGCCTGTAGAAATACTGAACACTACAGGGTTATATTGGGCCTGTAGAAATACTGAACACTACAGGGTTATACTGGGCCTGTAGAAATACTGAACACTACAGGGTTATATTGGGCCTGTAGAAATACTGAACACTACAGGGTTATACTGGGCCTGTAGAAATACTGAACACTACAGGGTTATACTGGGCCTGTAGAAATACTGAACACTACAGGGTTATACTGGGCCTGTAGAAATACTGAACACTACAGGGTTATACTGGGCCTGTAGAAATACTGAACACTACAGGGTTATAATGGGCCTGTAGAAATACTGAACACTACAGGGTTATATTGGGCCTGTAGAAATACTGAACACTACAGGGTTATATTGGGCCTGTAGAAATACTGAACACTACAGGGTTATATTGGGCCTGTAGAAATACTGAACACTACAGGGTTATACTGGGCCTGTAGAAATACTGAACACTACAGGGTTATACTGGGCCTGTAGAAATACTGAACACTACAGGGTTATGTTGGGCCTGTAGAAATACTGAACACTACAGGGTTATATTGGGCCTGTAGAAATACTGAACACTACAGGGTTATATTGGGCCTGTAGAAATACTGAACACTACAGGGTTATATTGGGCCTGTAGAAATACTGAACACTACAGGGTTATACTGGGCCTGTAGAAATACTGAACACGACAGGGTTATATTGGGCCTGTAGAAATACTGAACACTACAGGGTTATATTGGGCCTGTAGAAATACTGAACACTACAGGGTTATATTTTGGCCTGTAGAAATACTGAACACTACAGGGTTATACTGGGCCTGTAGAAATACTGAACACGACAGGGTTATATTGGGCCTGTAGAAATACTGAACACTACAGGGTTATACTGGGCCTGTAGAAATACTGAACACTACAGGGTTATACTGGGCCTGTAGAAATACTGAACACGACAGGGTTATACTGGGCCTGTAGAAATACTGAACACTACAGGGTTATACTGGGCCTGTAGAAATACTGAACACGACAGGGTTATATTGGGCCTGTAGAAATACTGAACAATACAGGGTTATATTGGGCCTGTAGAAATACTGAACACTACAGGGTTATATTGGGCCTGTAGAAATACTGAACACTACAGGGTTATATTGGGCCTGTAGAAATACTGAACACTACAGGGTTATATTGGGCCTGTAGAAATACTGAACACTACAGGGTTATATTGGGCCTGTAGAAATACTGAACACTACAGGGTTATATTGGGCCTGTAGAAATACTGAACACTACAGGGTTATATTGGGCCTGTAGAAATACTGAACACTACAGGGTTATATTGGGCCTGTAGAAATACTGAACACTACAGGGTTATATTGGGCCTGTAGAAATACTGAACACTACAGGGTTATATTGGGCCTGTAGAAATACTGAACACTACAGGGTTATATTGGGCATGCTTGCAGCTGGCATTAAGGAGAGATTAGCCTGTAGGTCTGCTACTTCCTATAGAAAAACCAAAACATCATGTTCACCGATTGACCAAGTTGGCCGTTACGTCGTTACCTTGCTTCCGACTCCCAACTGCCTCACTCCCACAAACGCACCTCAGGCAAATCTAATGGTGGGAGAGGCACAATCCTGACTTTAATAAGGATCTGACCCGTTGTTCCACCTAACATGACATTCCCAAATCTAACTTCCTGTAGCTCAGGACCTGAACGCCTAACATAACATTCCCAAATCTAACTTCCTGTAGCTCAGGACCTGAACGCCTAACATAACATTCCCAAATCTAACTTCCTGTAGCTCAGGACCTGAAGGTTATGCATGTTCTTGGTACCATTTGAAAGGAAACACTTTGAGGTTTGTGGAAATGTGAAATGAATATAGTAGAATATACGACATTAGATCTGGTAAAAGATAATACAAAGAAAAAAACCATGCGGTTTTATTGTACCATCATCTTTGAAATGCAAGAGAAAGACCATCATGTATTATTCCAGCGCAGGCGCAATTTTAACTTTGGCCACTAGATGGTAGCAGTGTATGTGCCAAGTTTTAGACTGATCCAATGAACCATTGCATATCTGTTCTTAATGTTGTATCAGGACTGCCCAAATGGTTAATTAATACATTTTCATGTTCATAACTGTGCACTCTCCTCAAACAATAGCATGTTATTCTTTCACTGTAATAGCTGCTGTAAATTGGACAGTGCAGTTTGATTAACAATAAAAAATGTTCTTACTTACAACCTCATGCTAATCTCATTAGCCCACGTTAGCTCAACCGTCCCGCGGGGGAGGGACCGACTACGTAGAGGTTAACAATCCTGACTTTACACATTCAATTACATGAAATTGTGGGTTTGCACAACCAAAGAATTTCTGCACAAACTGTCAGAAACCGTCTCAGGGAAGCTCATCTGCGTGATCGTCGTCCTCACCGGGGTCTTAACCGGACCAGTGACTTCGATGGACACAGGCTGGAGAAGTGTCCTCTTCACGGATGATTCCTGGTTTCAACTGTACTGGGCAGATGGCAGACCACGTGTGTGGGCGAGCGGTTTGCTGATGTCAACGTTGTGAACAGAGTGGCCCATGGTGGCGGTGGGGTTATGGTACGGACAGGCATAAGCTACAGACAACGAACACAATTGCATTTTATTGATGGCAATTTGAATGCAGAGATACCGTGACGAGATCCTGAGGCCCATTGTCAGGCTGACCCACATCCTGAGGCTCATTGTCGTGCCATTCATCCACCGCCATCACCTCATGTTTCAGCATGATAATGCACGGCTCCATGTCGCAAGGATCTGTACACAATTCCTGGAAGCTGAAAATGTCCCAGTTCTTCCATGGCCTGCATACTCACCAGACATGTCGCCCATTGCGCATGTTTGGGATGCTCTGGATCAATGTGTACGACAGCGTGTTCCAGTTCCCGCCAATATCCAGCAGTTTCACACAGCCAATGAAGAGGAGTGGAACAACATTCCAGAGGCCACCAATCAACAGCTGGATCAACTCTATGTGAAGGAGATTGCCAGGTCGCAATTGTAAATGAGAACTTGTTCTCAACTTGCCTACCTGGTTAAATAAAGGTAAAATAAAAAAATAAAAAATGTGTCACGCTGCATGAGGATCTGGTCACACCAGATACTGACTGGTTTTCTGATCCACGCCCCTACCTTTTTTCATTTACGGTATCTGTGACCAACAGATGCATATCTGTATTCCCAGTCATGTGAAATCCATAGATTAGGTCCTAATGAACTTATTTCAATTGACTGATTTCCTAATATGAACTGTAACTCAGGAAAATCTTTGAAACTGTTGCATTTGTTCATTTCTATTTTTGTTTAGTGGACATTTTAACTATGTCAGGAAATGAAATATGAAAAAAACAGGGCCCTTTGACACATAATTCACATACAAACTGGGGAATGCTCCTTCTTAGCGACATGATGTGCCACCATCCTCGCGCAACATGCCTGCATTGCGTTGCCGTGGTAACGACCAGCTGGGACCATGTTGCCAAGTAACAGCTGAGTTCTGATGAGCAGAGAGGAATGTGTGGGATGAATATTAATTGTTATTATACAGATAGACACAGCTAAAAGGTGGAAACGCTGTAGGACAAACATCTCATATGCAGGGTAGAAAATACATGGATCAGAGTTTCTCTGGGTTGAAAATAAATAAGTGTGTGTTTGTTATCCCGCTCTCTCCCCTCTCTCTCTCACTCCTGCTCTCTCTTTCTCTCCCTCTTTCTCTCCCCCTCCCCCCTCTCTCTCTCACTCCTGCTCTCTCTTCCTCTTTCTCTCTCTCTTTCTCTCCCCCTCCCCCCTCTCTCTCTCTCACTCCTGCTCTCTCTTCCTCTTTCTCTCCCTCTTTCTCTCCCCCTCCCCCCCTCTCTCTCACTCCTGCTCTCTCTCCCTCTTTCTCTCCCCCTCTCTCTCTCTCTCATTCTCTCTCACTCCCGCTCTCTCTTTCTCTCCTCTCTCTCTTTCTCCCCCTCTCTCTCTTTCTCCCCCTCTCTCTCACTTCCACCCGCTCTCTCTTTCTCTCCCTCTTTCTCTCCCCCTCACCCCTCTCTCTCTCACTCCTGCTCTCTCTTCCTCTCTCTCTCTCACCCTCTCTCTCTCCACCTCCCTCTCTCTCACTCCCGCTCTCTCTTTCTCTCTCACTCCCGCTCTCTCTTTCTCTCTCACTCCCGCTCTCTCTTTCTCTCCTCTCTCTCTCTTTCTCGCTCCCTCTCTCTCTATCCCTCTCTCTCAGTCTCTCTCAGTCTCTCTCTCTCTCTCTGTATGAGCCAAGGCTCTACCTCTGGGCTCTGGAAGCAGGCAGACACACAAACAAATGAGGCAGTCCAAACAACATCACGGTAACTGACACTGCCTGACCCGATGCTGAATGCCTTGTATCGGACGGCAGATAGTTCCACTGGATGAAAAGACAATTGGAGTAATGAGCCCAGCGATCTGTGTGTCTTCAGCTGCAACATGACCCCAGCTCCATAACCTATCATCTACATGAGGTGTACTGAGCCACGTTCATGACTCTAATAATACCCAGACAGGCTGAGATCAGAGAACACCCTCTTCCTATAATAATAACCAGACAGGCTGAGAGCAGAGAACAGCCTCTTCCTATAATAATACCAAGACAGGCTGAGATCAGAGAACAGTCTCTTCCTATAATAATACCCAGACAGGCTGAGAGCTAGAGGACACAGCCTCTTCCTATAATAATACTCAGACAGGCTGAGAGCTAGAGGACACAGCCTCTTCCTATAATAATACTCAGACAGGCTGAGAGCTAGAGGACACAGCCTCTTCCTATAATAATACCAAGACAGGCTGAGATCAGTGAACACCCTCTTCCTATAATAATACCCAGACAGGCTGAGAGCAGAGAACAGCCTCTTCCTATAATAATACCCAGACAGGCTGAGAGCAGAGAACAGCCTCTTCCTATAATAATACCCAGACAGGCTGAGAGCAGAGAACAGCCTCTTCCTATAATAATACCCAGACAGGCTGAGAGCAGAGAACAGCCTCTTCCTATAATAATACCCAGACAGGCTGAGAGCTAGAGAACAGCCTCTTCCTATAATAATACCAAGACAAGATGAGATCAGAGAACAGCCTCTTCCTATAATAATACCCAGACAGGCTGAGAGTATAGAAAACAGCCTCTTCCTATAATAATACTCAGACAGGCTGAGAGCAGAGAACAGCCTCTTCCTATAATAATACCAAGACAAGATGAGATCAGAGAACAGCCTCTTCCTATAATAATACCAAGACAAGATGAGATCAGAGAACAGCCTCTTCCTATAATAATACCCAGACAGGCTGAGAGCAGAGAACAGCCTCTTCCTATAATAATACTCAGACAGGCTGAGAGCAGAGAACAGCCTCTTCCTATAATAATACCCAGACAGGCTGAGATCAGAGAACACCCTCTTCCTATAATAATACCCAGACAGGCTGAGAGCAGAGAACAGCCTCTTCCTATAATAATACTCAGACAGGCTGAGAGCAGAGAACAGCCTCTTCCTATAATAATACCCAGACAGGCTGAGAGCCTCTGTAATCTAGGATGGAAATGACACTTCTTACACCAGCCTCTGTAATCTAGGATGGAAATGACACTTCTTACACCAGCCTCTGTAATCTAGGATGGAAATGACACTTCTTACACCAGCCTCTGTAATCTAGGATGGAAATGTATCCTTTATTCATTATATATATGAGGAAAACAAGACAGACAGACAGGACAGACAGGGCAGACAGACAGGACAGACTGGAACGACAGGACAGACTGGACAGACAGACAGGACAGACAGACAGACTGGAATGACAGGACAGACTGGACAGACAGACAGGACCAACTGGACAGAGAGACAGGCTAGACAGACAGGACAGACAGACAGACAGACAGGATAGACAAGACAGACAGGACAGACAGGACAGACTGGACAGACTGGACAGACAGGACAGACAAGACAGACAGGACAGACTGACAGGGCAGACAGGACAGACAGACAGGACAGACAGGACAGACTGACAGGACAGACAGACAGGACAGACAGGACAGACAGACAGGACAGATAAGACAGGACAGACAGACAGGACAGACAGGACAGGACAGACAAGACTGGACAGACAGGACAGACAGATCAGACAGGACAGACAGACAGACGGGACAGACAGGGCAGACAGACAGACATGACAAACAGACAGGACAGACAGGGCAGACAGACAGGACAGACTGACAGGACAGACAGACAGACAGACAGGACAGACAGGAAAGATAAGACAAACAGGACAGACAGGACAGACTGACAGGACAGACAGACAGGACAGACAGACAGGACAGATAAGACAGGACACAGACAGACAGGACAGACAGGACAGACTGATAGGACAGATAAGACATGACAGACAGACAGACAGACAGACAGGACAGACAGACAGGACAGACAGACAGGACGGACAGACCGGACAGACAGGGCAGACAGGGCAGACAGGGCAGACAGGGCAGACAGGACAGGACAGACAGGACAAACAGACAGGACATACAGTACAGACAGACAGGACAGACTGGACAGACAGACAAGACAGACTGGACAGGACAGACTGGACAGACAGGACAGACTGGACAGACTGGACAGACTGGACAGACTGGACAGACAGACAAGACAGGACAGACAAGACAGGACAGACTGGACAGACAGGAGAGACTGGACAGACTGGACAGACTGGACAGACGAGACAGGACAGACTGGACAGACCAGACAGACAGGACAGACTGGACAGACCAGACAGACAGGACAGACTGGACAGACATGACAGGACAGACAGGACAGACTGGACAGACAGGACAGACGAGACAGGACAGACTGGACAGACATGACAGGACAGACAGGACAGACAGGACAGGTGATGGTCATTTTTATTGTTTATTTCACTATAGCATATTATCCACTTCACTTGCTTTGGCAATGTTAACACGTTTCCCATGCCAATAAAGCCCCTTGAATTGAATTTGAATTGACATCGATATAGGGAGGAGATTACTTCTCAAGCCAACATTATTATCAAATATCACAGATCATATTAATAATAGATCAGATTAAAAATAGATTAGATCAGATTATGTTTTCTAAGAGAATAATGATAATGTTGTTTCTCAGGAAATCTGTATATTTAGAGATTCACAGAGTTAAATCTTTATTTAAACACAGAATCTGAGGATGGCAGGGGGGGGGGGGGCTGTGACAGACAGAGGAAGGGTGACATTGGAAAGAGAGATGGGGAGATAGTCATCACAATGAATATAAGGGAATGTCAAGAAAAGAGCTATGACTGACAGACTGTGACTAGGTTACAGAGAGAGAGACAGACTGTGACTAGGTTACAGAGGGAGAGACAGACTGTGACTAGGTTACAGAGAGAGAGAGACAGACTGTGACTAGGTTACAGAGAGAGAGAGACAGACTGTGACTAGGCTACAGAGAGAGAGACAGACTGTGACTAGGCTACAGAGAGAGAGACAGACTGTGACTAGGTTACAGAGAGACAGACTGTGACTAGGTTACAGAGAGAGAGACAGACTGTGACTAGGCTACAGAGAGCGAGACAGACTGTGACTAGGTTACAGAGAGAGAGAGACTGACTGTGACTAGGCTACAGAGAGAGAGACAGACTGTGAATAGGCTACAGAGAGAGAGACAGACTGTGACTAGGTTACAGAGAGACAGACTGTGACTAGGTTACAGAGAGAGAGACAGACTGTGACTAGGTTACAGAGAGATCTACATTCACGTAATAGGCTCCTCTGCAGTCTGTATCCTGCTCTACATTCATGTGATAGGCTCCCCTGCAGTCTGTGTCCTGATGTACATTCACGTGATAGGCTCCTCTGCAGTCTGTATCCTGATCTACATTCACATGATAGGCTCCCCTGCAGTCTGTATCCAGCTCTACATTCACGTGATAGGCTCCCCTGCAGTCTGTATCCTGATCTACATTCACGTGATAGGCTCCCCTGCAGTCTGTATCCAGCTCTACATTCACTCGATAGGCTCCCCTGCAGTCTGTATCCTGCCCTACATTCACGTGATAGGCTCCCCTGCAGTCTGTATCCAGCTCTACATTCACATGATAGGCTCCCCTGCAGTCTGTATCCAGCTCTACATTCACGTGATAGGCTCCCCTGCAGTCTGTATCCTGATCTACATTCACCTTATAGGCTTCCCATGCAGTCTGTATCCTGCTCTACATTCACATGATAGGCTCCCCTGCAGTCTGTATCTTGCTCTACATTCACGTGATAGGCTCCTCTGCAGTCTGTATCCAGCTCTACATTCACATGATAGGCTCCCCTGCAGTCTGTATCCTGCTCTACATTCACGTGATAGGCTCCCCTGCAGTCTGTATCCTGATCTACATTCACGTGATTGGCTCCCCTGCAGTCTGTAGCCAGCTCTACATTCACGTGATAGGCTCCCCTGCAGTCTGTATCCAGCTCTACATTCACGTGATAGGCTCCCTGCAGTCTGTATCCTGATCTACAATCACGTGATAGGCTCCTCTGCAGTCTGTATCCTGATCTACATTCACGTGATAGGCTCCCCTGCAGTCTGTATCCTGCTCTACATTCACGTGATAGGCTCCTCTGCAGTCTGTATCCTGCTCTACATTCACGTGATAGGCTCCCCTGCAGTCTGTATCCTGCTCTACATTCACGTGATAGGCTCCCCTGCAGTCTGTATCCTGCTCTACATTCACGTGATAGGCTCCCCTGCAGTCTGTATCCTGCTCTACATTCACGTGAAAGGCTCCCCTGCAGTCTGTATCCAGCTCTACATTCACGTGATAGGCTCCTCTGCAGTCTGTATCCTGCTCTACATTCACGTGATAGGCTCCCCTGCAGTCTGTATCCTGATCTACATTCACGTGATAGGCTCCCCTGCAGTCTGTATCCAGCTCTACATTCACGTGATAGGCTCCCCTGCAGTCTGTATCCAGCTCTACATTCACGTGATAGGCTCCCTGCAGTCTGTATCCAGCTCTACATTCACATGATAGGCTCCTCTGCAGTCTGTATCCTGCTCTACATTCACGTGATAGGCTCCCTGCAGTCTGTATCCAGCTCTACATTCACGTGATAGGCTCCTCTGCAGTCTGTATCCTGCTCTACATTCACGTGATAGGCTCCCCTGCAGTCTGTATCCTGCTCTACATTCACGTGATAGGCTCCCCTGCAGTCTGTATCCAGCTCTACATTCACGTGATAGGCTCCTCTGCAGTCTGTATCCTGCTCTACATTCACGTGATAGGCTCCCCTGCAGTCTGTATCCAGCTCTACATTCACGTGATAGGCTCCTCTGCAGTCTGTATCCTGCTCTACATTCACGTGATAGGCTCCCCTGCAGTCTGTATCCAGCTCTACATTCACGTGATAGGCTCCCCTGTAGTCTGTATCCAGCTCTACATTCACGTGATAGGCTCCCCTGCAGTCTGTATCCTGATCTACATTCACGTGATAGGCTCCTCTGCAGTCTGTTTCCATCCCTTGATTCTCCCTTAGAGTGCTTGAGATGGAAAAATGGGTCATCTGTTACTGAGAGGAAGTTGGTACTCTGAGCACGTACAGTAAGGCTTTATTTTTAGGACGTGCCTTGGAATGGAGTTCTGCCCCCCCCCCCCCCCCCCCCCCCATTTTCAGCTGTGAATCTGATTCTGAAACAGCCTGATGGGAAATTAAATCACTGAACTGCTGGAGAGAAGAGAGATGGAAGAGAGATGGAGGGAGAGACGCAGAGAGAGAGAACAGAGAGGGATGGAGAGATGGAGGGAGAGAGAGAAAACAGAGAGATTGAGGGAGAGACAGAGAACAGAGAGGGAGGAGAGATGAAGAGAGATGGAGGGAGAGAGAGATAACAGAGGGATGGAGAGATGAAGGAGAGATGGAGGGAGAGACATCAAGAAAGAGAACAGAGAGATGGAGGAGAGATGGAGGGAGAGAGAGAAAGAGAACAGAGAGATGGAGGGAGAGATGAAGGAGAGATGGAGAGAGAACAGATGGAAGAGAGATGAAGGGAGAGAGAGAGAAAGAGAACAGAGATGGAGGGAGAGATGAAGGAGAGATGGAGAGAGAACAGATGGAGGAGAGATGGAGGGAGAGAGAGAGAAAGAGAACAGAGAGGGAGGAGAGATGGAGGGAGAGAGAGAACAGAGAGGGAGGAGAGATGGAAGGAGAGACAGAGAAAGAGAACAGAGAGATGGAGGAGAGATGGAGGGAGAGACAGAGAAAGAGAACAGAGAGATGGGGGAGAGACAGAGAGAAAGAGAACAGAGAGATGGGGGGAGAGATGAAGAAGAGATGGAGAGAGAACAGGTGGAGGAGAGATGGAGGGAGAGACAGAGAGAAAGAGAACAGAGAGATGGAGGGAGAGATGAAGGAGAGATGGAGAGAGAACAGATGGAGGAGAGATGGAGGGAGAGACAGAGAGAAAGAGAACAGAGAGGGATGGAGAGAGAACAGATGGAGGAGAGATGGAGGGAGAGAGAAAGAGAACAGAGAGATGGAGGGAGAGATGAAGGAGAGATGGAGAGAGGACAGATGGAGGAGAGATGAGGGAGAGAGAGAGAAAGAGAACAGAGAGATGGAGGGAGAGAGAGAGAAAGAGAACAGAGAGATGGAGGAGAGATGGAGGGAGAGAGAGAAAGAGAACAGAGAGATGGAGGAGAGATGGAGGGAGAGAGAGAGAAAGAGAACAGAGAGATGGGGGAGAGATGAAGGAGAGATGGAGAGAGAACAGATGGAGGAGAGATGAAGGGAGAGAGAGAGAGAAAGAGAACAGAGAGATGGAGGGAGAGCGAGAAAGAAAGAGAACAGAGAGATGGAGGGAGAGATGAAGGAGAGATGGAGAGAGAACAGATGGAAGAGAGATGAAGGGAGAGAGAGAGAAAGAGAACAGAGATGGAGGGAGAGATGAAGGAGAGATGGAGAGAGAACAGATGGAGGAGAGATGGAGGGAGAGAGAGAGAAAGAGAACAGAGAGGGAGGAGAGATGGAGGGAGAGAGAGAACAGAGAGGGAGGAGAGATGGAGGGAGAGAGAGAAAGAGAACAGAGAGATGGAGGAGAGATGGAGGGAGAGACATCAAGAAAGAGAACAGAGAGGGATGGAAAGAGAAATAGAGCAGCCATTCTTAGTGCTGTTAACAACCTACACAGCCTATGAAAAACATGTTTCATATTCCCCCAGCCAGCCTGTCTGCCTGCCCTCTCCATGACAACACAGAGCAACCTGTCTGTCTCTCCTGGCAACACACCAGAGTAGTCTCTCTCTCTGCAGAGTAACCTGTCTTTCTCCACTGGCATCAAACCCAGTATCCTCCCTCTCTCTCCACCCTCCCTCTTACTGCAGAGTAACCGGTCTGTGTGTGTTCTCTCTCTCTCTCTCATACCTAGTAACTGCTACCCACCCGCAGGCTGGCATTACAGACAGAACATAGTAGCTGTAACTGTCAGCATGGCATTAGGAGAAGGGAAGGATGAATAACAGGCGCTAATAGCCTAGTGGCGTGGTGTATCTTATGGGGTTGGTTTCTGGTAGCTGCAGTCGGCAGAAACTGCAGGTTGGAGCTATACTGAGGTGTTGTGTGATCAGCCTTGCTGGTATTTACGGCAGGTCAGCCATCCATTAATGTGTTATTACCCCACAGTGAACACACAGGGGTTGTTAATGGATGATGAGGGCTCATCTGTCAGGATTATCCACACATAATAACAACTCCTAGGAGACCACAAAAGAAACATGAAAAACACCTCAATCACATTTCACTCAGGCACAATGTTCCCTCTATTGTTTTGCTATTCTTACTGCTTCTCTTCTCAGTAGAACAACGATGTATTGAAGTCAGTCCCTTTAGTTCAGTTGCCCTTCATGGGAAGTTTAAAGACTAAAGGATATTGAAGTCTACTCGCTGGAGCAACAGTGCCACAGTGCCCCCTATTGAAAAGGAGAGGAATGTCACACAAATACACAGACACTCAGACAAACAAGTCATCTGGTGTGTGTGGCGGCTTTGCAGGAGTTCTTTGTGCAAATTGAAAACAGATTTAATTTCTCAAGAAATATCTACAACAAATTCAAATCAAATCAAATTTTATCGGTCACATGGGCCAAATACAACAGGTGTAGACTTCATAGTGAAATGCTTAATTTCACTATAAAGCCCATTCCTAACAGTGCAGAGTTAATAAGACAAATATTTGTTAAATAAAAAAACTAAATAGTAACAGAATCAAAACAATAACATTATTAACAGCTATATACAAGGAGTACCAGTACCGAGTCAATGTGGATCAGAGGGCCAAAGCCTCCCGTGGTGCCCTCTTCACAACTGTGTTGGAGTGTTTGGACCATGATAGGTCCTTGGTGATTTGGAAACCGAGGAACTTGAAGCTCTCGACCCGCTCCACTACAGCCCCGTCGATGAGAATGGGGGCGTGTTCGGCCCTCTATTTCCTGTAGTCCATGATCAGCTCCTTGGTCTTGCTGACGTTGAGGAAGAGGTTGCTGTCCTGGTACCACACTACCAGGTCTCTGACCTCCTCGCTATAGGCTGTGTGATCAGGCCTACCGCTGTCATGTCATCAGCAAACTTAATGATGGTGTTGGAGTTGTGCGTGGCCACGCAGTTGTGGGTGTATAGGGAGTATAGGAAGGGACTGAGCACGCACCCCTGAGGGCCACCGTTGCCTACCCTTACCACCTGGGGGCAGCTCTTCAGGAACCAGTTGCAGAGGGAGGTGTTTAGTTCCAGGGTCCTTAGCTTTGTGGGCACCATGTGTTGAACGCTGAGCTGTAATCAATGAATAGCATTCTCACACAGGTGTTCCTTATGTCGAAGTGGGAAAGGGCAGTGTGGAGTGCAATAGAATTTCCATCATCTGTGGATCTGTTGGGGATGTATGCAAATTGGAGTGGGTCTAGGGTTTCTGGGATAATGGTCTTGATGAGAGCCATGACCAGCCTTTCAAAGCATTTCATGGCTACAGATGTGATAGTAATTTAGACAGGTTACCATGGTGTTCTTGGGCACTATGGTGGTCTGCTTGAAACACATAGGTATTACAGACTGGGACAGGGAGGGGTTGAAAATGTCAGTGAAGACACTTGCCAGTTGGTCAGCACATGCGCTGAGCACTCGTCCTGGTAATCCGTCTGGCCCTGCGGCTTTGTGAATGTTGACCTGTTTAAAGGTCTTACTCACATCGGCTGCGGAGAGCGTGATCACACAGTCGTCCTGAACAGCTGGTGCTCTCATGCATGTGTGATATCCCAGGAGGTCTACCCTGGGGGTGGTAATAGAGGGGAGGTACGTGAGGTGACGTTGGCTCCCTCTGCTGGGGATACGGGAACTGGACACCCTGACACGGACAGCTAAGTGGAGGTAATTAGAGGAAAGGGCCAACCAGCCGTGGAGGCCAAATAAAAGGAGCACGATGGCACACCGCTGGAGAGAACCGGGAGAGACCGACACCAAGCAAAAGTAGAGAAGGACCGCCAGTTAAGAGAGGGAAGAAAGACAGAGCAAAACCGAAGTGATTTCTTTGATTTATTTTCCGTCTTAGTAAAGTTGTTCTGTGGACTAAAGCTGTCAATCTCTGCTCAACCCAACAGTTTACCACACATGTATCACTGGGTAGCTCGCGACTGTGCTTCCCTTTGTCATCTGTAATGGTTTGCAAGCCCTGCCACATCCGACGAGCGTCGGAGCCAGTGTAGTACGATTCAATCTTAGTCTTGCTATTGACACTTTGCTTGTTTGACGGCTAGTCGGGGGGCATAGCAGGACTTCTTATACACTTCCGGATTAGAGTCCCGCTCCTTGAAAGCGGCAGCTCTTGCATTTAGTGCGGATGTTGCCTGTAATCCATGGCTTCTGGTTGGGGTATGTGCGTGCATCATCAATGCAATTATTGATGAAGCCAGTGACTGATGTGGTGTACTCCTCAATGCCATCGGAAGAATCCCGGAACATATTCCAGTCTGTGATAGAAAAACAGTCCTGTAGTTTAGCATCTGCTTCATCTGACCACTTTTTTTGTTGACTGAGTCACTGGTGCTTCCTGATTTAATTGTTGCTTGTAAGCAGGTATCAGGAGGATATAATTATGGTCAGGTCTGCCAAATGGAGGGCGAAGGAGAACTTTGTATGCATCTCTGTGTGTGGAGTAAAGGTGATCTAGAGTTTTTTCCCTCTGGTTGCACATTTAACATGCTGATAGAAATGAGGTAAAACTGATTTAAGTTTCCCTGCAATAAAGTCCCCGGCCACTAGGAGCACCACCTCTGGATGAGCATTTTCCTGTTTGCTTATGGCCGTATACAGCTCATTGAGAGCCGTCTTAGTGACAGCATCAGTTTGTGGTGGTAAATAGACAGCTACGAATAATATAGATGAGAACTCTCGATAGATAGTGTGGTCTACATCTTATCATGAGATACTCTACCTCAGGTGGGCAAAACCTTGCGACTTCCTTAGATATCGTGCACCACCTGTTGTTTACATATATGCATAGTCCGCCCTTGTCTTACCAGACGCCGCTGTTCTATCCTAGCAAGCAGTTGAAAGCATGATAATGCAGTAACCCCATATAGCAGGCAGTTGAAGGCATTATCCTGCAGTAACCCCATATAGCAAGCAGTTGAAGGCATTATCCTGCAGTAACCCCATGTAGAAGTCAGTTGAAGGGGTTATCATGCAGTAACCCCATATAGCAAGCAGTTGAAGGCGTTATCCTGCAGTAACCCCATGTAGAAGTCAGTTGAAGGGGTTATCCTGCAGTAACCCAATATAGCAGGCAGTTGAAGGCATTATCATGCAGTAACCCCATATAGCAAGCAGTTGAAGGGGTTATCATGCAGTAACCCCATATAGCAAGCAGTTGAAGGCGTTATCCTGCAGTAACCCCATGTAGAAGTCAGTTGAAGGGGTTATCCTGCAGTAACCCCATGTAGAAGTCAGTTGAAGGGGTTATCCTGCAGTAACCCCATGTAGAAGTCAGTTGAAGGCGTTATCGTGCAGTAACCCAATGTAGAAGTCAGTTGAAGGGGTTATCCTGCAGTAACCCCATGTATAAGTCAGTTGAAGGGGTTATCCTGCAGTAACCCCATGTAGAAGTCAGTTGAAGGGGTTATCCTGCAGTAACCCCATTCAGAAGTCAGTTGAAGGCATTATCCTGCAGTAACCCCATGTATAAGTCAGTTGAAGGCATTATCCTGCAGTAACCCCATGTAGAAGGCAGTTGAAGGGGTTATCCTGCAGTAACCCAATGTAGAAGGCAGTTGAAGGGGTTATCCTGCAGTAACCCAATGTAGAAGGCAGTTGAAGGGGTTATCCTGCAGTAACCCAATGTAGAAGTCAGTTGAAGGGGTTATCCTGCAGTAACCCCATGTAGAAGTCAGTTGAAGGGGTTATCCTGCAGTAACCCCATGTAGAAGTCAGTTGGAGGCATTATCCTGCAGTAACCCCATGTAGAAGTCAGTTGAAGGGGTTATCCTGCAGTAACCCCATCGGAGAGATGAGTTTTAACTACAGCAGCTGCTGTGTCACCCTGCCAAATGCAGAGGAGGCTGAGAGGGAGGAGGAGGGAGGCTGTTCATTTACCATAGAAAAAGGGCAGCCGCACAAGGCCTACCGGGGTCTGGCGTGGGATCTGCAGCCCTGTCCAAACTAGGGGGATCTGGCATGGGGTTCTGACTAGAGCTCTGTCCAAAACACAGCGCCAGGCCTGAAGTGGACCAGAGTTCCAGCCAGAACTCATAACACACAGTCACACACTGTAAAACGTACACACACACACACACCCAGCCGGAGTTCCAGGCTGACCTCAAAACAGAAACAGTTCTAATCTCGTGTCTTCTAAAGGACACTCGCTTCTTCTATACAAGAGTACACCCGGAGTACACCCACACTGGCCGTGTCCAAATACCCACACTGCGTCCTAAATAGTAGGCCGTTTGAGTTTACGAAAACTATTTTTTAATAGTATGCAACATATTGAAAATCTAGTATACTTTATTTAAGTCTAGTACACTTTAAACGTAGTATACTATATTTAAATCGAGTAAACTATAAGTCTAGTACACTTTAAACGTAGTATACTATATTTAAATCGAGTAAACTATAAGTCTAGTATACTTTAAATGCCCGGGTGTCATCGTTTTTTCGACGTTGACAACAGCTGATCAAGTAGATTTTATTTATTTATTTATTTTATTTTACCTTTATTTAACCAGGTAGGCAAGTTGAGAACAAGTTCTCATTTACAATTGCGACCTGGCCAAGATAAAGCAAAGCAGTTCGACAGATACAACGACACAGAGTTACACATGGAGTAAAACAAACATACAGTCAATAATACAGTATAAACAAGTCTATGTACGATGTGAGCAAATGAGGTGAGAAGGGAGGTAAAGGCAAAAAAGGCCATGGTGGCAAAGTAGATACAATATAGCAAGTAAAACACTGGAATGGTAGTTTTGCAATGGAAGAATGTGCAAAGTAGAAATAAAAATAATGGGGTGCAAAGGAACAAAATAAATAAATAAATTAAATACAGTTGGGAAAGAGGTAGTTGTTTGGGCTAAATTATAGGTGGGCTATGTACAGGTGCAGTAATCTGTGAGCTGCTCTGACAGTTGGTGCTTAAAGCTAGTGAGGGAGATAAGTGTTTCCAGTTTCAGAGATTTTTGTAGCTCGTTCCAGTCATTGGCAGCAGAGAACTGGAAAGAGAGGCGGCCAAAGAAAGAATTGGTTTTGGGGGTGACTAGAGAGATATACCTGCTGGAGCGTGTGCTACAGGTGGGAGATGCTATGGTGACCAGCGAGCTGAGATAAGGGGGGACTTTACCTAGCAGGGTCTTGTAGATGACATGGAGCCAGTGGGTTTGGCGACGAGTATGAAGCGAGGGCCAGCCAACGAGAGCGTACAGGTCGCAATGGTGGGTAGTATATGGGGCTTTGGTGACAAAACGGATTGCACTATGATAGACTGCATCCAATTTGTTGAGTAGGGTATTGGAGGCTATTTTGTAAATGACATCGCCAAAGTCGAGGGTTGGTAGGATGGTCAGTTTTACAAGGGTATGTTTGGCAGCATGAGTGAAGGATGCTTTGTTGCGAAATAGGAAGCCAATTCTAGATTTAACTTTGGATTGGAGATGTTTGATATGGGTCTGGAAGGAGAGTTTACAGTCTAACCAGACACCTAAGTATTTGTAGTTGTTCACGTATTCTAAGTCAGAGCCGTCCAGAGTAGTGATGTTGGACAGGCGGGTAGGTGCAGGTAGCGATCGGTTGAAGAGCATGCATTTAGTTTTACTTGTATTTAAGAGCAATTGGAGGCCACGGAAGGAGAGTTGTATGGCATTGAAGCTTGCCTGGAGGGTTGTTAACACAGTGTCCAAAGAAGGGCCGGGAGTATACAGAGTGTTGTCGTCTGCGTAGAGGTGGATCAGAGACTCACCAGCAGCAAGAGCGACCTCATTGATGTATACAGAGAAGAGAGTCGGTCCAAGAATTAAACCCTGTGGCACCCCCATAGAGACTGCCAGAGGTCCGGACAACAGACCCTCCGATTTGACACACTGAACTCTATCAGAGAAGTAGTTGGTGAACCAGGCGAGGCAATCATTTGAGAAACCAAGGCTGTTGAGTCTGCCGATGAGGATGTGGTGATTGACAGAGTCGAAAGCCTTGGCCAGATCAATGAATACGGCTGCACAGTAATGTTTCTTATCGATGGCGGTTAAGATATCATTTAGGACCTTGAGTGTGGCTGAGGTGCACCCATGACCAGCTCTGAAACCAGATTGCATAGCAGAGAAGGTATGATGAGATTCGAAATGGTCGGTAATCTGTTTGTTGACTTGGCTTTCGAAGACCTTAGAAAGGCATGGTAGGATAGATATAGGTCTGTAGCAGTTTGGGTCAAGAGTGTCCCCCCCTTTGAAGAGGGGGATGACCGCAGCTGCTTTCCAATCTTTGGGAATCTCAGACGACACGAAAGAGAGGTTGAACAGGCTAGTAATAGGGGTGGCAACAATTTCGGCAGATAATTTTAGAAAGAAAGGGTCCAGATTGTCTAGGCCGGCTGATTTGTAGGGATCCAGCTTTTGCAGCTCTTTCAGAACATCAGCTGAATGGATTTGGGAGAAGGAGAAATGGGGAAGGCTTGGGCGAGTTGCTGTTGGGGGTGCAGTGCTGTTGACAGGGGTAGGAGTAGCCAGGTGGAAAGCATGACCAGCAGTAGAAAAATGCTTATTGAAATTTTCAATTATGGTGGATTTATCAGTGGTGACAGTGTTTCCTATCTTCAGTGCAGTGGGCAGCTGGGAGGAGGTGTTCTTATTCTCCATGGACTTTACAGTGTCCCAGAACTTTTTTGAGTTAGCGTTGCAAGAAGCAAATTTCTGCTTGAAAAAGCTAGCCTTGGCTTTTCTAACTGCCTGTGTATAATGGTTTCTAGCTTCCCTGAACAGCTGCATATCACGGGGGCTGTTCGATGCTAATGCAGAACGCCATAGGATGTTTTTGTGTTGGTTAAGGGCAGTCAGGTCTGGGGAGAACCAAGGGCTATATCTGTTCCTGGTTCTAAATTTCTTGAATGGGGCATGTTTATTTAAGATGGTTAGGAAGGCATTTTTTTAAAATATCCAGGCATCCTCTACTGACGGGATGAGGTCAATATCCTTCCAGGATACCCCGGCCAGGTCGATTAGAAAGGCCTGCTCGCTGAAGTGTTTCAGGGAGCGTTTTACAGTGATGAGAGGAGGTCGTTTGACCGCTGACCCATTACGGATGCAGGCAATGAGGCAGTGATCGCTGAGATCTTGGTTGAAGACAGCAGAGGTGTATTTAGAGGGGAAATTGGTTAGGATGATATCTATGAGGGTGCCCGTGTTTAAGGCTTTGGGGAGGTACCTGGTAGGTTCATTGATCATTTGTGTGAGATTGAGGGCATCAAGTTTAGATTGTAGGATGGCTGGGGTGTTAAGCATGTTCCAGTTTAGGTCGCCTAGCAGCACGAGCTCTGAAGATAGATGGGGGGCAATCAGTTCACATATGGTGTCCAGAGCACAGCTGGGGGCAGAGGGTGGTCTATAGCAGGCGGCAACGGTGAGAGACTTGTTTTTAGAGAGGTGGATTTTTAAAAGTAGAAGTTCAAATTGTTTGGGTACAGACCTGGATAGTAGGACAGAACTCTGCAGGCTATCTTTGCAGTAGATTGCAACACCGCCCCCTTTGGCAGTTCTATCTTGTCTGAAAATGTTGTAGTTTGGAATTAAAATGTCTGAATTCTTGGTGGTCTTCCTAAGCCAGGATTCAGACACAGCTAGAACATCCGGGTTGGCAGAGTGTGCTAAAGCAGTGAATAGAACAAACTTAGGGAGGAGGCTTCTAATGTTAACATGCATGAAACCAAGGCTATTACGGTTACAGAAGTCGTCAAAAGAGAGCGCCTGGGGAATAGGAGTGGAGCTAGGCACTGCAGGGCCTGGATTCACCTCTACATCGCCAGAGGAACATAAGAGGAGTAGAATAAGGGTGCGGCTAAAAGCAATAAGAATTGGTCGTCTAGAACGTCTGGAACAGAGAGTAAAAGGAGGTTTCTGGGGGCGATAAAATAGCATCAAGGTATAATGTACAGACAAAGGTAAGGTAGGATGTGAATACAGTGGAGGTAAACCTAGGTATTGAGTGATGAAGAGCGAGATATTGTCTCTAGAAACATCATTGAAACCAGGAGATGTCATTGCATGTGTGGGTGGTGGAACTAATAGGTTGGATAAGGTATAGTGAGCAGGACTAGAGGCTCTACAGTGAAATAAGCCAATAAACACTAACCAGAACAGCAATGGACAAGACATATTGACATTAAGGAGAGGCATGCTTAGTCGAGTGATCAAAAGGGTCCAGTGAGTGGAGAGGTTGGTTGAGGGTCACGGCGATTTAGACAGCTAGCCAGGCCATCGGTAGCAAGCTAGCATAGGATGGAGGTCTGTTGTTAGCCACCTCTTGCGTTCGGTCAGTAGATTAGTGGGGTTCCGTGTGGTAGAGGGGATTAATCCAAATCACACAACAACAACAAAAATAAGAACAATAGATATAGTTATAGAGGCCCGAGAAGAAAACATAATAATAATAAAAATAAATAAATTGTCCGATTGTCTATTCAGATAGCAGCCGGTAAGACAGCTAACGGTTAGCGGGCCGCAGATGGGCGTTCAGGTAACGTCGCGACAGAGGAGCCAGCCGGATCTCCTTCAGGTAGATAACGTCGGCAGTCCGGTTGTGAAGGCCCGGTGGGGCTCCGCGTAGGCAGTAAAACGGGTCCGGATAGGTGACTGCAGCCCAGGGGTGAATGATGGAACTCAGGAGTGATTGACGGAGCTGGCTAGCACCGGAACAATCGATGTTTGCTCCGGAATCGACGAAAGCCGACTGTCACACGGATAGCAGCTAGCTAGCTGTGAGATCCGGGTATGAATGTCCAGAGAGCATTTGAAATCCAGGGACATGGAGAGAAAAATTGGTCCGGTATGTTCCGTTCCAAGCCGCGCCGTACAAAACTGGCGATAGATTTTCGAGCTAAAGGATAGCTGATGACCACAAACCGTGGTTCGCTGAATACTAACGATTTGCCAGTAAAGAAGCTAACTAGCTTCTGGATTAGCTTCTGGGCTAGCTCCTGGCTAGCTTCTTGGAGTTCCTGGCTAGCTTCTTGGAGGATTACAGATGAGGTAAATATTACTTTTTTATAAATATAAATTGGTGAGGCTGGTTGCAGGAGAGTGTTTTGAAGATGAGTTGATGGAAAATAAAATGTATGTGAAAAAAGTTGTAAATATATATATATATATATACACACAGGACACGACAAGACGAGGACAAAAGACATCTGAACTGCTATGCGATCTTGGAGTGTGAGATAATGGTGGTACCGGCATCAACAAATATTGGGAAACAGCACCATCGTGCAGGACACATTCTCAGTACGATAACCTAGAATGTGTTACAGGATGTGAATTTGGTGTGGTTTAAATGCCAGGATGTGAATTTGGTGTGGTTTAAATGCCAGGATGTGAATTTGGTATGGTTTAAATGCTAGGATGTGAATTTGGTGTGATTTAAATGCCAGGATGTGAATTTGGTATGGTTTAAATGCCAGGATGTGAATTTGGTGTGATTTAAATGCCAGGATGTGAATTTGGTGTGATTTAAATGCCAGGATGTAAATTTGGTATGGTTTAAATGCCAGGATGTGCATTTGGTGTGGTTTAAATGCCAGAATGTTACTTATTTCAGCCCTTCATCTAGTACAATTGGATGCACATTGGAAGAAGTGGGCTGCGAGTGATAGGCCCTAGTTCTCTTCAAGTGCTAGTACATTACTCCATCCCCAGCAGAGCAACTCCCTCCTATATTATTCCATCCCCCTCCTATATTACTCCATCCCCAGCAGAGCAACTCCCTCCTATATTACTCCATCCCCCTCCTATATTACTCCATCCCCAGCAGAGCAACTCCCTCCTATATTACTCCATCCCCAGCAGAGCAACTCCCTCCTATATTACTCCATCCCCATTGTAGAAAGCTGCTCTGTTCACTAGTATGACCATGAATGGTGCTCAACTATCAGGCCTTCTGAGACTCCCTGGCTGTCCGTCTACTACCACACTGTGCTGCTCAGGCTGAGTCTCCAGTGGCTCAGTCCCAAATCTGCTAGTGCTGCCTTGCCCCAGTGGCTCAGTCCCAAATCTGCTAGTGCTGCCTTGCCCCAGTGGCTCGGGGGAAATACTGATAAAATGGTGTCCTACCCAATTCAATCCGTAAACCGCAACTAAACATGACCATTCTGGCACCATTCTTCATGCATTGCTACTGCCATCTAGTGGCCATGCAGACTACAGAAACAGACAAATACATTCTCACATTTTTATTTCATGACTTGGATTTCAGAATTACAAAAAAAAAAAAAAAATATTCCACTGACATCTTAGAAAACAATCAACCTAAAGATAGTCCACCTCACAGTGAACATATACATGACAGGGACAAACAGAGCCAACCTCTTTACAGTGTTTCATGTATAAACAGGGGAAAATGTCCTCTGCAGCATCACATTTTGAAATGCTGCTTAATCTAGTTAAAAAAAACAAAAATAATACTCACTTTGTTTAGGCTAAATAATACAACACATTTAGTTTGTCAAGATCTTAGAATCTGAGACGAGGGCTACTGCATAGAACATGTTCTACAGTAGACTGAAGAGGGGACACGGACAGGACTTCTTATACAGATAGCACTGAGGCATGGGGGGAGGGTACAGTCAGCCGATGTCCTGGTTGGTGAGAAAGACATCCAATGGCAGCCATCTTGACTAAGGCCACACAGCCAGTCAACAGCCACACACGCAGTTGTACACTGTTTCACACACACAAACCTCACCAGCTCATTCACTCAACGTCATCTTCTGCCAAACTCTGAGCACTCACGATTCTCTGGAAAAAAAGAGAAACTTCACTGAACTCCTCAGCCACAGTCAGACCTGAATCGTGACAGTCTAATAAGTGACATGAGAATGAAACTGTCTGTCGAGAAAACTGACAAGATTAATGACCTGTTCTTTCAGCTCTAGGACATATTTAAGCCATTTTGGTGCCACTCCAACCCCACCCTTGTCCAAAGTACCCAAAAGCATTGCTACATTCTAAGTGTGAATATCGGAAGAGAGACCTAGCGTCTTCCGTGGGAGAGAGCCTCCTCACTCACCTGGCTGATGGTGGGCAGTTTGGTGAGCAGCATCTGGAACACTGGAGGAGGCAGAGTCTGCTGTAGCACCTGGAGCAGCTGCTGGGGCTGACCACACACTGCTATGGCATTTGTTAGATGGTCTACACCCGTCTCACAGTCTCCTGTTGGGGTGGTCGACATGATTAGGTCAGGTGGTATTACTTCCTTCAAGCTACGGCCCAAACAAGATATTAATACCACCTCAGCTCTTACGCTAGCCACTTTCCCCTCGGGGGAATCACGATCGAAACTGGACGCAGTTTGCCATCTTAACTTATTGGTGACAAGGGGGGGGGGGGGGGCAGTATTGAGTAGCTTGGATGAATAAGGTGCCCAGAGTAAACTGCCTGCTACTCAGTCCCAGAAGCTAATATATGCATATTATTAGTAGTATTGGATAGAAAACTCAGAAGTTTCTAAAACTGTTTGAATGATGTCTGAGTAGAACAGAACTCATATGGCAGGTGAAAACCTGAGACAAATCCAACCAGGAAGTGGGAAATCTGAGATTTGTAGTTTCATTTAAGAGATTGCCTATCCAATATGCTGTGTCTATGGGGCCAGATTGCACTTCCCCAGGGTTCCAGCAGATGTCAGTCTTTAGAAAGTTGTTTGAGGCTTCTATTGTGGAAGGGTGTTGAATAAGAGCTGTTGTTTCAACAAGTAGACTGGGCTGTGGCCAATCAGTTGTTTACTGCGCTGTCACGCGGGTGCCCCTTTCCTTCTTTTTCCTCTGTAATTAATACGCTATTGTCCAGTTAGAAATGTTATTATAAAAAGACCCTAAGGATTGATTGTAAACATTGTTGACATGTTTCTACAAACTGTAATAAAACTTGACTTCGTCTGGATTTTGCGCTCACACATTGTGCCTTTGGAATAGTGAACTACAGAGGTATTTGGACGTAAATCGAACAAAGCAAACATTTATTGTGGGAGTCCTGGGAGTGCATTCCGACGAAGATCAGCAAAGTTAAGTGAAGATTTATAATGCTATTTAATGACTTGACGACTCCACAACTTCGCGGGTAACTGCATGGCTTGCTTTTGTGGCTGAGCGCTGTTCTCAGATTGTGCTTTTGCCGTAAAGCTTTTTTTTCTTTTTTAAAATCTGACATCACATTAAGAACAAGTTTCTTTAATTCTATGTAAAACATCTTTCAAAGTTTGAGTATTTCTGTTATTTGATGTGGCTGTCTGTCGCCGGATGTTTGAGGCATTTCTGAACATGTCGCCAATGTAAACTAAGTTTTTTGGATTGTTTAATTGTAACAGATTGTTTAATATAAATATGAACTTGATCGAACAAAACACACATGTATTGTGTAACATGATGTCCTATGGGTGTCATCTGATGAAGATCAAAGGTTAGTGATTCATGCTATCTATATTTCTGCTTTTTGTGATACCTCTGGATTGAAAATGGCTGAATGCTTTCTGTGACTAGTTGCTGACCTAACATAATGAATGATATGTTCTGCTTTCGCCGAAAAGCCTTTGAAATCGGACACTGTGGTTGGATTAACGAGAAGTGATTCTTTAAAATATGGGTTTGGGAATTTTTATTATGAGATCTGTTTTGAATTTGGCGCCCTGCACTTTCACTGGCTGTTGGCGAGGTGGGATGCTACCGTCCCAAACGATCCCAGAGAGGTTATTAAGTGGAGGTCCAATTCACTAATGTTGCATCCTCGGCCCTCCATTTAGCTCGAGGGAGCGAATGAACAACTTTGGTAACTTGCAGGGTTGATATGACCCACAAGTCAATTCGAACTGTAGTCACGTGTCAAACTCATGGCTGCGAAGTATCAAATTTAAAAACAAGGCTGCATTTTCAGCAAGATTTTTTAGATAAGAACATACACTACCAGTCAAAAGTTTTAGAAAACCTACTCATTCAAGATTTCATTTTCTACATTGTAGAATAATAGTGAAGACATTAAAACGATGAAATAACGTGGAATCACGCAGTAACCCAAAAAAAAAAAAAAAAAAAAAGTTTAACAAATCAATATACACTGCTCAAAAAAATTAAGGGAAAACTAAAATAACATCCTAGATCTGAATGAAATATTCTTATTATACTTTTTTCTTTACATTAAATGTGCTGACAAAGTCACAATTATCAATGGAAATCAAATTTATCAACCCGTGGAGGTCTGGATTTGGAGTCACACTCAAAATTAAAGTGGAAAACCACACTACAGGCTGATCCAACTTTGATGTAATGTCCTTAAAACAAGTCAAAATGAGGCTCAGTAGTGTGTGTGGCCTACACGTGCCTGTATGACCTCCCTACAACGCCTGGGCATGCTCCTGATGAGGTGGCGGATGGTCTCCTGAGGGATCTCCTCCCAGACCTGGACTAAAGCATCCGCCAACTCCTGGACAGTCTGTGGTGTGGCGTTGATGATGGAGCGAGAAGGGCAGCAGAACATTCTCCAGACTCTGTCACGTGCTCAGTGTTTTCATCTGAAGAGCACAGGGCGCCAGTGGCGAATTTGTCAATCTTGGTGTTCTCTGGCAAATGCCAAACGTCCTGCACGGTGTTGGGCTGTAAGCACAACCCCCACCTGTGGACGTCTGACCGTTTTAGCAGACACATGCACATTTGTGGCCTGCTGGAGGCCATTTTGCAGGGCTCTGGCAGTGCTCCTCCTGCTCCGCCTTGCACAAAGGCAGCGGTCCTGCTGCTGGGTTGTTGCCCTCCTCCACATCTCCTGATGTACTGGCCTGTCTCCTGGTAGCGCCTCCATGCTCTGGACACTACGCTGACAGACACAGTAAACCTTCTTGCCACAGCTCGCATTGATGTGTCATCCTGGATGAGATGCACTACCTGAGCCACTTGTGTGGGTCGTAGACTCCGTCTCATGCTACCACTAGAGTGAAAGCACCGCCAGCATTCAAAAGTGACCAAAACATCAGCCAGGAAGCATAGGAACTGAGAAGTGGTCTGTGGTCCCCACCTGCAGAACCACTCCTTTATTGGGGGTGTCTTGCTAATTGCCTATAATTTCCACCTGTTGTCTATTCCATTTGCACAACAGCATGTGACATTTATTGTCAACCAGTGTTGCTTCTTAAGTGGACAGTTTGATTTCACAGAAGTGTGATTGACTTGGAGTTACATTGTGTTGTTTAAGTGTTCCCTTTATTTTTGAGCAGTGTATTTTATATTTGAGATTCTTCAGAAAAGCCACCCTTTACCTTGATGACAGCTTTGCACTCTTTGGCATTCTCTCAACCAGATTAATGAGATAGTCATCTGGAATGCATTTCAATTAACAGGTGTGCCTTGTTAAAAGTTCATTTGAGGCATTCCTTTCCTTCTTAATGCATTTTAGCCAATCAGTTGTGTTGCGACATGGTAGGGGTGGTATACAGAAGATAGCACTATTTGGTAAAAGACCAAGTCCATATTATGGCAAGAACAGCTCAAATAAGCAAAGAGAAATGACAGTCCATCATTACTTCAACACATGAAGGTCAGTCAGTCCATAAAAAATTAACTTCGAACGTTTCTTCAAATGCAGTCGCAAAAACCATCAAGCGCTATGATGAAACTGTCTCTCATGAGGACCGACACAGGAAAGGAAGACCCAGAGTTACCTCTGCTGCAGAGGAGAAGTTCATTAGAGAGTTAACTGGCTCAGAAATTGCAGCCCAAATAAATGCTTCAGAATTCAAGTAACAGACACATCTCAAAAAAATCAACTCTTCAGGAGACTGAATTAGGAAATAAATGCATAAAAAAAATGATTAAAAATCCATCAAGAAAAAAAATGACTGACACAGGTCCCTGGGCTACAGATCTCTAGTTTGATAGAGCACCATTACTTTTCCCAAAAGCTAACATTAGCAACCAGGAGGTTTATGAGAACGCAGTTGGACATTGGAACAGACACGAATGCCACAGCTATTCCAGACGGGGTCAATCTGAGTTCAAGCCTGTTCTTAGTAGTGTTCAGGACTGGGTGTGTATGAAAGACCAGGTGATGGCCATGGAGACAGGGGGGTGACAGCTCACCTTGTGCTAGTAGCTCCTCTCCCAGTTGGATCTCCTCCAGGAAGAACTTCTGTACAGCTTCTGCATCCTTCAGGTCAGGTAGCTAAATGGCAGACAGGTTAGCAGACAGTTAGTACTTTTTAGAAGGCTTTGTCTTCCCCTGTACTAACTTCATATCATCTCGGTGCTCCTGAGTGGCACAGTGGTCTAAGGCACTGCATCTCAGTGCTAGAGGCATCACAACAGACCATGGTTCGATCCCGGGATGTATCCCAACTGGCCGGCATACATTTAACCCAGTGTCATCCGGGTTAGGGGAGGGTTTGGCCTGGGTAGGCCGTCATTGTAAAATACGAATTCGTTCTTAAACAGACTTCCCCAGTTAAATAAAAATACATTTGCCCCCTGGTCTGGCCATTGTTTCTTACCTTTAGTACAGTCTTCTCTTGGGAAGACTTCTGTTTACTCCTGCCTGTTGAAACAATGTCCTATTTGATGACTGGTATGCTAAAGAAAAGAGTGGCTTGCAGAGAAAGATGTCAGTTACATGGAAGGGCTAAGACGAAGAAAATAAATTAAAAAGGAGTCGGGATTGTTTAAACCAAACATATTATATGGTGGACACTAACGTTACTAGTCTATGTAGGAGAGTTGGTTGACTTAACTAGTTATGTACACTAAACATATACACACACACACACCACCATTGACTTGCTTACAAAAACCATTGACAAACCATCCTTAATATTGGATTGACCGGACTGCAGATGAATCAATGTTATCCAACGCTAACTGGCTAAGCGGATATGGTGGCACTTCGCTAGTTACCTATTGACTAGTTAACCAACTCGTAACTAGTTAGCAATAACATAACCCAAATACAAAGCTAAGCGTATACTTAATGCAGTTATGTCACGCTAGATAGTTAGCCAAACATTTGTAAACTAGCTAGCCATTTTGTCGCAGGTATAAAAACACGTGACTTGCCAGTTCGCTAACATGACTTACGTTCTTGTAGTCTTTTCTTGAAGTTCGGGTCACTTCGTCGTTTTCTATCGAAATAAACGCAGTATCCAATGAACAGGGCTCCGGCCACCCCAGCGACCATGGTGCTGGTTTTAGCCCCCATCATGTCCGGAGAGCAGAGTAGACACACCACTAAGTTAACTAGCCAGCATGCTAGCTACTGACTCTTCCTGTGAAGGACACTGACTGCGCATGATCCCATCTTGCGTCACTGGACTCACACCTGCGCAGTGACTACAGCTGATTTATGATTTATTACATACAGCTGATTGAATATTTAGTTGATTTATTACATACAGCTGATTGAATAATTAGTTGATTTATTACATACAGCTGATTGAATAATTAGTTGATTTATTACATAGAGCTGATTGATTATTTAGTTGATTTATTACATAGAGCTGATAGGTGAAATAGTGAGCAGGGCCGTCATTCGGGTAAAACGGTTTACCGTGTAACAACCAAATGGAACAAAAAGAAACGGGGGAGGGACCTACCTGAATGTGTCCAATAGAAACTCTCGTTTATAATTGCAAAACGTTTTCCGTTCGGTGTTAATATTTTCCGTTCGGTGCAAAACCTTTTGCAACAGAAATCGTTACACCCTAGAGTTCAAGGGTTTACTTTACAGAAGGCAAGTGGATTTGCCATTAATTTTCAGTTACTGAAATTATTTATTTTGTTATTACTGTAGTATGAGTACACTACTACCAAGTCATCAAATCATTCCTTCTCAATGTTAGAGTTGACCATAATACATTTTGGGAGACTCTCCAGAGCCAGTGCATTCAACGAAGGCAACCACATTATCCACAGATTACAGCCGTTACAAGTAAATCTAGAGACGTGCGTGTTGAGCAGATAACATGGCACGTGACCAGACCAGACCAAAGACAATACAATGAAGTTCAAACTATGGCATTTATTTCAAACAGAGGCTTCTTTCTTCTTTACGTTTTTTGCTTACATTTGTACAATAAATTACACATGTATGAATGCCCATTTTCTGACGGGCCTAATAAATACTATAGAGTTATTTTTTTTCATAAGCTTTATCTCTCTCTCTCTCTCTCTATCTCTCCCAGACCATTCCATAGAGGTCTGTGAAACTGTACAAGTTGGAAAATACCATAACCGTCTTTTCAAAACCGCTAAACCCAGTGAGCAAAATCGGGTTGAAAAGACATCAACCAAAAATAATGCATTTTCAACATCTTGTGCTCATAGGGTATGCTTCTGATACAAGCACAAGCTAACGTAAAAACAACACACACACAAAAAAAACGAATTAACAAGCCAAGACAGAGAACAAAGCAAATAACCAGTCTAGGAAAAAAAACAAAATTCTGAAAACCTCAGAACAAAAAAGTAAACAAAAAAACAAATGAAAAACCAAATAAACCTTGTACCCAAATGGCACCCTATTCCCTATATAGTGCACTACTTTTGACCAGGGCCCATAGGGATCCATTTGGGACGCAAGCCCTTGTCCCCCCCAGTGAGGACCAGAATGAGAAATGAACGGGGAAAACAACATACATGCGTCGACCCTCCTCACTATGTTCCCTAATGAAACTACATGTTGAAACAGTACGACTGCCTGTACACAAAAGTACACGTTATCATTATGAACAGTGGAAGATATTAAATAGCTCGACTCAAATCACTCTTCTTCTCAATATACAAATGTATAACAAAGGCATACAATTACATACAAGTGCCAAACAAACAGACATAATATCATACAGTAGGGATCTATACAAACTACGCATCCCAAATGGAAACCTTTCCCCTTTATAGTGCACTACTTTAGACCAGGGCCCATAGGTAGTGCACCACTTCTCGACCAGGGCCAATAGGGAATCCCATAGGTAGTACACTACTTTAGACCAGGGCCCATAGGTAGTGCACTACTTTTGACCAGGATCAATAGGGAATCCCATATATAGTGCACTACTTTTGACCAGGGCCCATAGGTAGTACACTACTTTTGACCAGGGCCAATAGGGAATCCCATAGGTAGTGCACTACTTTTGACCAGGTCCAATAGGGAATCCCATAGGTAGTGCACTACTTTTGACCAGGACCAATAGGGAACCCCATAGGTAGTATACTACTTTTGACCAGGGCCCATAGGTAGTACACTACTTTTGACCAGGGCCAATAGGGAATCCCATAGGTAGTACACTACTTTTGACCAGGACCCATAGGTAGTGCACTACTTTTGACCAGGGCCAATAGGGAATCCCATAGGTAGTGCACTACTTTTGACCAGGGCCAATAGGGAATCCCATAGGTAGTGCACTATAAATGGAATAGGGCAGATGCAACCAAAGGGAGGAAACACTGGAGTCTGAAATAATGGCTGTATACACATACAGCACTTTGTTGTCATAAATACACAGCTACAATATTGTTTTCACCATTATCCTGGTCAGATTATAGAGAACAGAACCAAAACATGATTATTTGTTGGTATGGGTGGGGGGGAGGGGGGGGGGGGGTTAAGAGTTGGGTAAAACAACATGATTATTTGTTGGTATGGGTGAGGGGGGGGTTAAGAGTTGGGTAAAACAACATGATTATTTGTTGGTGGTAGGGGTGGGGTGGGTTAACAACATGATTATCTGTTGGTATGGGTGAGGGGGGGTTAAGAGTTGGGTAAAACAACATGATTATTTGTTGGTGGTGGGGTGGGTTAACAACATGATTATTTGTTGGTGGTGGGGGGGGGTTAACAACATGATTATTTGTTGGTGGGGAGGGGGGGGGGTTAACAACATGATTATTTGTTGGTGGTGGGGGGGTGAAGAGTTGATTAAAAGGAGAACTGGTGAGGATTTGGAAACACCATCGATGACCTTCATAACTTTACTGTCAATGTATTTCACTTTATATTTTCTATATAATAATCTTGGAACAATCAATTACACATCTGGGACACATTCTTATTAGATTTCTAAATGTCTTCTGCAGCATAACAAACTACTATAATCTGTGCAGACTACTATAATCTGTACAGACTACTATAATCTGAACAGACTACTATAATCTGAACAGACTACTATAATCTGTACAGACTACTATAATCTGAACAGACTACTTTAATCTGAACAGACTACTATAATCTGTACAGACTACTATAATCTGTATAGACTACTATAATCTGAACAGACTACTTTAATCTGAACAGACTACTTTAATCTGAACAGACTACTATAATCTGTACAGACTACTATAATCTGTACAAACTACTATAATCTGTACAGACTACTATAATCTGTACAGACAACTATAATCTGAACAGACTACTTTAATCTGAACAGACTACTATAATCTGAACAGACTACTTTAATCTGAACAGACTACTTTAATCTGAACAGACTACTATAATCTGTACAGACTACTATAATCTGAACAGACTACTTTAATCTGAACAGACTACTATAATCTGAACAGACTACTATAATCTGTACAGACTACTATAATCTGTACAGACTACTATAATCTGAATAGACTACTTTAATCTGTAGGGGTAAAGATTTGATAAGAATGCTGAATCTGTATAGACTCATCAAATCTCACCCCTACAGGTTATAGAAGAACACAGGACTGATGAGGAGTTGGAAACATACTGGTAGAACACCTACTGTTTTAGTATATTTCTCTTGGGATAATCAATTACAAACCTGGGAATTATACATTATATATATTACTATATACACTGAACAAAAATATAAATGCAACATGTAGAGTGTTGGTCCCATATTTCAGCTGAAATAAAAGATCCCAGAAATGTTTATTTCTCTCAAATGTTTACATCCCTGTTAGTGAGCATTTCTCCTTTGCCAAGATAATCCATCCACCTGACAAGTGTGGCATTTCAAGGAGATTAAACGGCATGATCATTACACAGGTGCACCTTGTGCTGAGGACAATAAAAGGCCACTCTAAAATGTGCAGTTTTGTCACACAACACAATGCCACAGATTCCTCAAGTTTTGAGGGAGCGTGCAATTGGCATGCTGACTGCAAGAATGTCCATCAGAGCTGTTGCCAGATAATTTAATGTTAATTTCTCTACCATAAGCCGCCTCCAACGTCGTTTTAGAGAATGTGGCAGTATGTCCAACCGGCCTCACAACCGCAGACCACGTGTATGGAGTCGTGTGGGTGAGCCGTTTGCTGATGTCAACGTTGTGAACAGAGTGCCCCATGGTGGCGGTGGGGTTATGGTACGGACAGGCATAAGCTACGGACAACGAACACAATTGCATTTTATCGATGGCAATTTGAATGCACAGAGATACCGTGACGAGATCCTAAGGCCCATTGTTGTGCCCTTCATCCGCCGCCATCACCTCATGTTTCAGCATGATAATGAACAGCCCCATGTCGCACGGATCTGTACACAATTCCTGGAAGCTGAAAGTGGCCCAGTTCTTCCATGGCCTGCGTACTCACCAGACATGTCACTCATTGAGCATGTTTGGGATGCTCTGGATCAACGTGTTCCAGTTCCCACCAATATCCAGCAGTTTCACACAGCCATCAAAGAGGAGTGGGACAACATTCCACAGGCCACAATCAACAGCCTGATCAACTCTAATCAACAGCCGGATCAACTCTTTGAGAAGGAGATGTGTCTCGCTGCATGAGTATCTGGTCACACCAGATACTGACTGGTTTTCTGATCCACGCCCCTACCTTTTTTCATTTACGGTATCTGTGACCAACAGATGCATATCTGTATTCCCAGTCATGTGAAATCCATAGATTAGGGCCTAATTAATTAATTTCAATTGACTGATTTCCTTTAAATGAACTGTAACTCGGTCAAAATGTTTGAAATTGTTGCATGTTGCTTTTCTATTTTTAGTTCAGCATATTTTTTTAAAGGCAGAATGCTGTGTAGTTCCCCTTGGCAGCTTGTCATTGAATTCATAGGGTGCTTTCTCCTCCATCTGGAGCGTCTAATGTAGATCATCTGAACGGCGTGATAAAAACACTGATTAGAAATCCAAGAAGCATGAGTTGAAAAGACTGATAAACCGACAAGATACAACGTTCTCCATTAGGTTTCCTTCAACCTGCCAGACATCTCCATCATTACACATGTATGTATATACTGCCATATTAACTGGGTACCTTATTAAGGAGCAGACAAAGGGCTTGTGTTCCAAATGGAACCCTATTCCCTATATTGTGCACTACTTTACACCAGAGCCCATAGAAAGTAGTGCACGATATAGGTAAAAAGGGTTCCATTTTGGGACTCATTCCTATAGACATGAGATCCTGGCTGACAGAAATAGATTAGTCCTCTCCACCTCTACAATCATTAGGAATATCAATATAATCACATGAATATCTTGCTAGAAACGATCAATATCTGTCATGTACACAGTCACAGGCCTGGCCGGAGCAGTCTGTCACTCATGCAGTCCTCTGAAAGACGGACCGTTTTTAATTTCTAAGAACCATCAGGACTAAGAGAGTCGGACAGGAGGGGGAATGTTCCCTCTTAAGAGGTGTCTTGGGGTTAGACACAATAACAAGGCCCTAACAGTAGTCTCATGTTCATCAGCTTCATGGCTTCACTTCTCTGGATCTCTACAGTAGACCGACATACGAAGCCTCTCTCTCCTCCACACAGCGCTTACAGACCACGATCACGGGTCAAGATAAGAGTACCATTCGAAGGCGTGGTAGCTTTAAGAAGTGAAGACGGACACAGAGAGAAATGCATGTGTTCCAACAGTACACACACTACAAGCGTACGTTTTAGTATGTACATCATCATGTGACTTTGAGCCTTGTGTATACACAGGGCTACATAGGACAAGGACCTTGATGACACAGTACACACCGTCGTTCAACCCAATCTAAACTACCTCGAGATGGAAAGAATCACTATTGCTTGAAGAAAACAACTCTAAGAAATGTTTATCAATCAATTGAAAGAAAAACATACTTTTGTACTTTTTTTTTTGGTTGGTCGTTGTATTCTTCCCCCTCAAAATCTTCATAAAAGTGCACTTAAGTGCAATTAGCTTGCCAAGGAAACAGCTGTGGATAGAAAATAGTGTTTGTTTTGTCTTGTTGGTCTGGTTGTCTGTGTTGCTGTATCCCTGTGGTTGTTCCAGTATAGAGATTGTGTTGTCTGTCCTGCTGGGAGGGAGTTGGAAGTAGGGGTGATGGGGCCATACTGTTGGAAAGGGGCTCTGGGGTGGAGAGGCATGGATAAGAGTGGAGGTTTAAGTGGGGGCATTGATGCCTGGGTGCTCTCCGGTTTGAGGTGGGGATGTACTGAGGCTTTGGAGTGGAGGCGTTAGTGGTAGGGATGGGGCTTTGATGGGTGTTGGGGGTATTTTGGGATGGGGACCAGGGTGGTGCTGGTTAAGTGCTCAGTGCTGTGTCCTGGGCCTCAGAAGGTTGGGAGGGGAGAGGGGTTGTCCTAGGACTCAGAAGGTTGGGAGGGGTGAGGGGTTGTCCTGTCACCTACACTCTACAGACACCACAGAGTTCTGAGAGGAGGAAGAGGACGACACAGGAGTGTCGGCTAGCGTCAACATCACTGCTGCTGTTAGAGAGCTGGAGGACGGGGACGAGGAAGAGGAGGAAGACGCTGCCACCATACCTGGAGAGAAGAAACAACATGGTGGTCAGAAACAACATGGTGGTCAGAAACAACATGGTGGTCAGATGGAGCAGAAACAACATGGTGGTCAGATGGAGCAGAAACAACATGGTGGTCAGATGGAGCAGAAACAACATGGTGGTCAGATGGAGCAGAAACAACATGGTGGTCAGATGATGCAGAAACAACATGGTGGTCAGATGGAGCAGAAACAACATGGTGGTCAGATGATGCAGAAACAACATGGTGGTCAGATGGAGCAGAAACAACATGGTGGTCAGATGGAGCAGAAACAACATGGTGGTCAGATGGAGCAGAAACAACATGGTGGTCAGATGATGCAGAAACAACATGGTGGTCAGATGGAGCAGAAACAACATGGTGGTCAGATGGAGCAGAAACAACATGGTGGTCAGAAACAACATGGTGGTCAGATGGAGCAGAAACAACATGGTGGTCAGATGGAGCAGAAACAACATGGTGGTCAGATGGAGCAGAAACAACATGGTGGTCAGATGATGCAGAAACAACATGGTGGTCAGATGGAGCAGAAACAACATGGTGGTCAGATGGAGCAGAAACAACATGGTGGTCAGATGGAGCAGAAACAACATGGTGGTCAGAAACAACATGGTGGTCAGATGGAGCAGAAACAACATGGTGGTCAGATGATGCAGAAACAACATCGTGGTCAGATGGAGCAGAAACAACATGGTGGTCAGATGGAGCAGAAACAACATGGTGGTCAGATGGAGCAGAAACAACATGGTGGTCAGATGGAGCAGAAACAACATGGTGGTCAGATGATGCAGAAACAACATGGTGGTCAGATGATGCAGAAACAACATGGTGGTCAGATGATGCAGAAACAACATGGTGGTCAGATGGAGCAGAAACAACATGGTGGTCAGATGGAGCAGAAACAACATGGTGGTCAGATGGAGCAGAAACAACATGGTGGTCAGATGATGCAGAAACAACATGGTGGTCAGATGATGCAGAAACAACATCGTGGTCAGATGGAGCAGAAACAACATGGTGGTCAGATGGAGCAGAAACAACATGGTGGTCAGATGATGCAGAAACAACATGGTGGTCAGAAACAACATGGTGGTCAGAAACAACATGGTGGTCAGATGGAGCAGAAACAACATGGTGGTCAGATGGAGCAGAAACAACATGGTGGTCAGATGATGCAGAAACAACATGGTGGTCAGATGGAGCAGAAACAACATGGTGGTCAGATGATGTAGAAACAACATGGTGGTCAGATGGAGCAGAAACAACATGGTGGTCAGATGATGCAGACAGCCACAGTTTTTCCTAGCCACCGTTCTTCTACACCTGCATTGCTTGCTGTTTGGGGTTTTTGTACAGCACTTTGCGACATCAGCTGATGTAAGATGGGCTTTATAAATACATTTGATTGATTGATTGATTAATCTACAGCCACGAGACACCGTGCCTTCAGAAAGTATTCATACCCCTTGACTGATTCCACAGTTTGTTGTGTTACAGCCTGAATTCAAAATTGATTTTTTTTAAATTCACAAATCAACACACAATAGCCCATAATGACAATGTGAAAACATGTTTTAATACATTTTTGCTTTGTTAAGTCAGATGAGGTGCTGCAATGAACAGCAATCTTCAAGTTTTTCCAAGGATTTTCAATGGGATTCAAGTCTGGGCTTCTGCTGGGCCATTCAAGGACTTTAATCTTGTTCTGAAGACATTCCAGCGTTGCTTTGACTTCGCCCCCAGTCTAAGGTCATTTTCACTCTGAAGCAGGTTCTCATCAAAGATTAGCCTTTATTTGTCTCCTTTCATTGTTCCCTGGATCCTTACCAGTCTCCCAGTCCCTGCCGCCGAAAACCATCCCCATAGCATGATGCCGCCACCACCATGCTTCACGGTAATGTTAGACGGGTGACGAGCTGTGCCTGGCTTTCTCCAGACATAGTGCTTTTCATTCAGGGCAAATAGTTAACTCTTTCCCTTATGATCTCAGTCTTTCACGTACAAACTCCAGGCGTTCGGTCATGTGCCCTTTTTTCTTAGGAGTGGCTTCCGTCTCACCACTCACCCATTGGTGAAATGCTCAAGGATTATAATAGCAAAGGGGTCTGAATACTTAGGCAAATTAGATTTCTGTATTTAATTTTCAATAAAAACCTGTTTTCACTTTGTCATGATGGGGTATTGTGATGTCATGATGGGGTATTGTGATGTCATGACGGGGTATTGTGATGTCATGAGGGGGTATTGTGATGTCATGATGGGTGAGATTATCATTTTTTAAATGCGTTTCTAATTCAGGCTGTAAAATGTGGAATTAAGTCAAGGGGTATGAATACTTTCAGGAGGCACTGTACATCTACAGCCACAAGACATACAGGGATAAACTCAAAAAGGTCTGTCGTGGTTCTCAGTCCGGAGTTACAGTACATGGTACATTTTATTTTTGACTCACTCTCTCTCTCCTTCTTCTTGATGCGTTTGCGTCGTCGGTCGATGGAGGCTACCTCAGACTTGAGGGACAGGTAGTGGTTCCTGATGTCCTGCAGCTTCTCCTGGAGGAAGGAGATCCTCTCCAGACTAGACATCTTGTCCAGGTCCGCTAGGTGAGGAGAGAAGAAGAGATATGAAGACCGGTTTCAGCGTGAGTTAGAGTGACAACAACATGTTTTAAAGGCCCAGCGCAGTCCAAAATGAGATTTGCCTGTGTTTTATGTATATTTCCACACTATGAGGTTGGAAAAATACGGTGACATTATGAAAATGACGATAATAAGTGTAAGTGCGGTTTGAAAAGACAACCTGAAATTTCAGCCTGTTTTGGTGGGATGGTGTTTTGGCCTGCCTGGTGACATCACCATGCAATAAATGTGTTAATACACCCAGAGTTCCCAAATCTTTCTGCCAATAACAGCTAGTCTTCCCCTCCCCAATCAGACCACTTCTAGAAAGACCTGGCTAAATTCATGCTTGAGAAACAACATTTAAAAGTCAGGACTCAGTGGGATGGAGATAAACAACATTTAAAATACATGACTCAGTGGGATGGAGAGGAACAACATTTAAAGGAGAGGACTCAGTGGGATGGAGAGGAACAACATTTAAATGAGAGGACTCAGTGGGATGGAGAGGAAGAACATTTAAAATACATGACTCAGTGGGATGGAGAGGAACAACATTTAAAGGAGAGGACTCAGTGGGATGGAGAGAACAACATTTAAAGGAGAGGACTCAGTGGGATGGAGAGGAACAACATTTAAAGGAGAGGAGCAACATTTAAAGGAGAGGACTCAGTGGGATGGAGAGAAACAACATTTAAAGGAGAGGACTCAGTGGGATGGAGAGAAACAACATTTAAAGGAGAGGACTCAGTGGGATGGAGAGGAACAACATTTAAAGGAGAGGAGCAACATTTAAAGGAGAGGACTCAGTGGGATGGAGAGAAACAACATTTAAAATACATGACTCAGTGGGATGGAGAGGAACAACATTTAAAGGAGAGGACTCAGTGGGATGGAGAGGACCAACATTTAAAGGAGAGGACTCAGTGGGATGGAGAAAAACAACATTTAAAGGAGAGGACTCAGTGGGATGGAGAGAAACAACATTTAAAATACATGACTCAGTGGGATGGAGAGGAACAACATTTAAAGGAGAGGACTCAGTGGGATGGAGAGGACCAACATTTAAAGGAGAGGACTCAGTGGGATGGAGAGAAACAACATTTAAAGGAGAGGACTCAGTGGGATGGAGAGAAACAACATTTAAAGGAGAGGACTCAGTGGGATGGAGAGGGACAACATTTAAAGGAGAGGAGCAACATTTAAAGGAGAGGACTCAGTGGGATGGAGAGAAACAACATTTAAAGGAGAGGACTCAGTGGGATGGAGAGGAACAACATTTAAAGGAGAGGACTCAGTGGGATGGAAAGAAACAACATTTAAAATGCATGACTCAGTGGGATGGAGAGGAACAACATTTAAAGGAGAGGGCTCAGTGGGATGGAGAGGAACAACATTTAAAGGAGAGGAGCAACATTTAAAGGAGAGGACTCAGTGGGATGGAGAGAAACAACATTTAAAATACATGACTCAGTGGGATGGAGAGGAACAACATTTAAAGGAGAGGACTCAGTGGGATGGAGAGGACCAACATTTAAAGGAGAGGACTCAGTGGGATGGAGAAAAACAACATTTAAAGGAGAGGACTCAGTGGGATGGAGAGAAACAACATTTAAAATACATGACTCAGTGGGATGGAGAGGAACAACATTTAAAGGAGAGGACTCAGTGGGATGGAGAGGACCAACATTTAAAGGAGAGGACTCAGTGGGATGGAGAGAAACAACATTTAAAGGAGAGGACTCAGTGGGATGGAGAGGGACAACATTTAAAGGAGAGGAGCAACATTTAAAGGAGAGGACTCAGTGGGATGGAGAGAAACAACATTTAAAGGAGAGGACTCAGTGGGATGGAGAGGAACAACATTTAAAGGAGAGGACTCAGTGGGATGAAAAGAAACAACATTTAAAATGCATGACTCAGTGGGATGGAGAGGAACAACATTTAAAGGAGAGGACTCAGTGGGATGGAGAGGACCAACATTTAAAGGAGAGGACTCAGTGGGAAGGAGAGAAACTACATTTAAAGGAGAGGACTCAGTGGGATGGAGAGGAACAACATTTAAAGGAGAGGAGCAACATTTAAAGGAGAGGACTCAGTGGGATGGAGAGAAACAACATTTAAAATACATGACTCAGTGGGATGGAGAGGAACAACATTTAAAGGAGAGGACTCAGTGGGATGGAGAGGAACAACATTTAAAGGAGAGGACTCAGTGGGATGGAAAGAAACAACATTTAAAATGCATGACTCAGTGGGATGGAGAGGAACAACATTTAAAGGAGAGGACTCAGTGGGATGGAGAGGACCAACATTTAAAGGAGAGGACTCAGTGGGAAGGAGAGAAACTACATTTAAAGGAGAGGAGCAACATTTAAAGGAGAGGACTCAGTGGGATGGAGAGAAACAACATTTAAAGGAGAGGACTCAGTGGGATGGAGAGGAACAACATTTAAAGGAGAGGACTCAGTGGGATGGAAAGAAACAACATTTAAAATGCATGACTCAGTGGGATGGAGAGGAACAACATTTAAAGGAGAGGACTCAGTGGGATGGAGAGGACCAACATTTAAAGGAGAGGACTCAGTGGGAAGGAGAGAAACTACATTTAAAGGAGAGGACTCAGTGGGATGGAGAGGAACAACATTTAAAGGAGAGGAGCAACATTTAAAGGAGAGGACTCAGTGGGATGGAGAGAAACAACATTTAAAATACATGACTCAGTGGGATGGAGAGGAACAACATTTAAAGGAGAGGACTCAGTGGGATGGAGAGGACCAACATTTAAAGGAGAGGACTCAGTGGGATGGAGAAAAACAACATTTAAAGGAGAGGACTCAGTGGGATGGAGAGAAACAACATTTAAAATACATGACTCAGTGGGATGGAGATGAACAACATTTAAAGGAGAGGACTCAGTGGGATGGAGAGGACCAACATTTAAAGGAGAGGACTCAGTGGGATGGAGAGAAACAACATTTAAAGGAGAGGACTCAGTGGGATGGAGAGGGACAACATTTAAAGGAGAGGAGCAACATTTAAAGGAGAGGACTCAGTGGGATGGAGAGAAACAACATTTAAAGGAGAGGACTCAGTGGGATGGAGAGGAACAACATTTAAAGGAGAGGACTCAGTGGGATGGAAAGAAACAACATTTAAAATGCATGACTCAGTGGGATGGAGAGGAACAACATTTAAAGGAGAGGGCTCAGTGGGATGGAGAGGAACAACATTTAAAGGAGAGGAGCAACATTTAAAGGAGAGGACTCAGTGGGATGGAGAGAAACAACATTTAAAATACATGACTCAGTGGGATGGAGAGGAACAACATTTAAAGGAGAGGACTCAGTGGGATGGAGAGGACCAACATTTAAAGGAGAGGACTCAGTGGGATGGAGAAAAACAACATTTAAAGGAGAGGACTCAGTGGGATGGAGAGAAACAACATTTAAAATACATGACTCAGTGGGATGGAGAGGAACAACATTTAAAGGAGAGGACTCAGTGGGATGGAGAGGACCAACATTTAAAGGAGAGGACTCAGTGGGAAGGAGAGAAACTACATTTAAAGGAGAGGACTCAGTGGGATGGAGAGGAGCAACATTTAAAGGAGAGGAGCAACATTTAAAGGAGAGGACTCAGTGGGATGGAGAGAAACAACATTTAAAATACATGACTCAGTGGGATGGAGAGGAACAACATTTAAAGGAGAGGACTCAGTGGGATGGAGAGGACCAACATTTAAAGGAGAGGACTCAGTGGGATGGAGAAAAACAACATTTAAAGGAGAGGACTCAGTGGGATGGAGAGAAACAACATTTAAAATACATGACTCAGTGGGATGGAGATGAACAACATTTAAAGGAGAGGACTCAGTGGGATGGAGAGGAACAACATTTAAAGGAGAGGACTCAGTGGGATGGAGAGAAACAACATTTAAAGGAGAGGACTCAGTGGGATGGAGAGGGACAACATTTAAAGGAGAGGAGCAACATTTAAAGGAGAGGACTCAGTGGGATGGAGAGAAACAACATTTAAAGGAGAGGACTCAGTGGGATGGAGAGGAACAACATTTAAAGGAGAGGACTCAGTGGGATGGAAAGAAACAACATTTAAAATGCATGACTCAGTGGGATGGAGAGGAACAACATTTAAAGGAGAGGACTCAGTGGGATGGAGAGGACCAACATTTAAAGGAGAGGACTCAGTGGGAAGGAGAGAAACTACATTTAAAGGAGAGGACTCAGTGGGATGGAGAGAAACTACATTTAAACGACATGACTCAGTGGGAAGGAGAGAAACAACATTTAAAGGAGAGGACTCAGTGGGATGGAGAGAAACTACATTTAAAGGAGAGGACTCAGTGGAATGGAGAGGGCCAACATTTAAAGGAGAGGACTCAGTGGGAAGGAGAGAAACAACATTTAAAGGAGAGGACTCAGTGGGATGGAGAGAAACTACATTTAAAGGAGAGGACTCAGTGGGATGGAGAGAAACTACATTTAAAGGAGAGGACTCAGTGCGATGGAGAGGGCCAATATTTAAAGGAGAGGACCAACATTTAAAGGAGAGGACTCAGTGGGATGGAGAGAAACTACATTTAAACGACATGACTCAGTGGGATGGAGAGAAACTACATTTAAACGACATGACTCAGTGGGATGGAGAGGGCCAACATTTAAAGGAGAGGACCAACATTTAAAGGAGAGGGAGGACCAACATTTAAAGGAGAGGACTCAGTGGGATGGAGAGAAACTACATTTAAACGACATGACTCAGTGGGGTGATTCTGACTACAATGCTAAACAACACAGTGTGCCGCATGTCAATTCTCTCTCTCTGTGAGGTCACACAGAGATTTACATCTAGTAAGCAAGTCTACTTGTACAGCGGGACGTAAATGGGATGGTACATGAGAATTCCTGTAGCTAGCGTATATCTGGAGGGGTTGGTGAGGCTGTCGTTGGTATCGAACCAAACTATCCAGATACACTGGAGTTACACGAAGCAACTGTCATGCAATTTTAGTTGCAGTTTGCAAGTGACATCACAAGCAACTTTGCTTTTACATGAAGCGACTCAAAACGCGACTGAAATTGCACGCAACAGCCAATCAAATTGAAACGGATTCTGTCATGTTTGAGAATTCTAAACTCACCCCATGTTGTTGTGCTGCATTACATCGTGGTTTCACAAATTATTTGCTTATCCACCCGTTTGGTTATTGTAACAGCATGGATATAGACAAAATGCAGCCTGTACAATTTAGCTAGCTAGCCAAAATGACATTGTAAACACCAACACAGCTAAATGAGCTAGCAAGGAATTAAACAATTGTTAGCTAGCTAGCGAGATCGCACAGTTCATGGTGAACAATTTCAGTTGAAACTATATGGTGCTCTCTATGGTAAGAGTGATCTCTATGGTTAGGGTGCTCTCTATGGTGAGAGTGATCTCTATGGTTAGGGTGCTCTCTATGGTAAGAGTGATCTCTATGGTTAGGGTGCTCTCTATGGTGAGGGTGCTCTCTATGGTGCTCTCTATGGTGAAGGTGCTCTCTGTGGTGCTCTCTATGGTGCTCTCTATGATGAGGGTGCTCTTTATGGTGCTCTCTATGGTGAAGGTGCTCTCTGTGGTGAGGGTGCTCTCTATGGTGCTCTCTATGGTGAAGGTGCTCTCTGTGGTGCTCTCTATGGTGCTCTCTATGATGAGGGTGCTCTTTATGGTGCTCTCTATGGTGAAGGTGCTCTCTGTGGTGCTCTCTATGGTGCTCTCTATGATGAGGGTGCTCTTTATGGTACTCTCGATGGTAAGGGTGCTCTCTATGGTGAAGGTGCTCTCTATGGTGCTCTCTATGGTGAGGGTGCTCTCTATGGTGAGGGTGCTCTTTATGGTACTCTCTATGGTAAGGGTGCTCTCTATGGTAAGGGTGCTCTCTATGGTGAGGGTGCTCTCTATGGTGAAGGTGCTCTCTGTGGTGCTCTCTATGGTGAGGGTGCTCTCTATGGTGCTCTCTGTGGTGAGGGTGCTCTCTATGGGGAAGGTGCTCTCTATGGTGCTCTCTATGGTGAGGGTGCTCTCTATGGTGCTCTCTGTGGTGCTCTCTATGGTGAGGGTGCTCAATATGGTGCTCTCTGTGGGGAAGGTGCTCTCTATGGTGCTCTCTATGGTGAGGGTGCTCTCTATGGTACTCTCTGTGGTGCTCTCTATGGTGAGGGTGCTCAATATGGTGCTCTCTGTGGCGAGGGTGCTCTTTATGGTGCTCTCTATGGTGCTCTCTGTGGCGAGGGTGCTCTTTGTGGTGCTCTCTATGGTGCTTTCTGTGGCGAGGGTGCTCTCTATGGTGCTCTCTGTGGCGAGGGTGCTCTTTATGGTGCTCTCTATGGTGCTCTCTGTGGCGAGGGTGCTCTTTGTGGTGCTCTCTATGGTGCTTTCTGTGGCGAGGGTGCTCTCTATGGTGCTTTCTGTGGCGAGGGTGCTCTCTATGGTGCTCTCTGTGGCGAGGGTGCTCTTTATGGTGCTCTCTATGGTGCTCTCTATGGCGAGGGTGATGGTGCTCACGCTCCCGGTGATGTTCCCGATTGTGAAGATGGTGATGGTGGTCAGGGTCACCATGCTGCTTGTGGTACTTCTGGCTGGATGGAGTGGTGCGTCCCTGTCCCAGGCCGGGACACTTGGGCGAGATGGACCCCTTCATGTCTGCTGCACCATGGGTCTTGGAGACTGAAGACCTGGCTGTGCTCTCGCCCAATGACTGGTCTTCACTGTCACTGCTGTGGGCTGTAGGGGGGAGGATGAGGACACCGAACAGAAGGAAGATATTAATTAGCTACAAGTGTATTTGTCATTTCAACAACTCATACAAGTAGATGAATTGCTTGTGCTTGGAGAATTGTTAGAACGAACAGAAGACGTACTTCTATAAAAGAACAACTGGTTCTACAGATTCTATAAAAGAACAACTGGTTCTACAGCTTCTATAAAAGAACAACTGGTTCTACAGCTTCTATAAAATAACAACTGGTTCTACAGCTTCTATAAAAGAACAACTGGTTCTACAGCTTCTATAAAAGAACAACTGGTTCTACAGCTTCTATTAAAGAACAACTGGTTCTACAGATTCTATAAAATAACAACTGGTTCTACAGCTTCTATTAAAGAACAACTGGTTCTACAGCTTCTATAAAAGAACAACTGGTTCTACAGCTTCTATAAAAGAACAACTGGTTCTACAGATTCTATAAAAGAACAACTGGTTCTACAGCTTCTATAAAAGAACAACTGGTTCTACAGCTTCTATAAAATAACAACTGGTTCTACAGCTTCTATAAAATAACAACTGGTTCTACAGCTTCTATAAAATAACAACTGGTTCTACAGCTTCTATAAAATAACAACTGGTTCTACAGCTTCTATAAAAGAACAACTGGTTCTACAGATTCTATTAAAGAACAACTGGTTCTACAGCTTCTATAAAATAACAACTGGTTCTACAGCTTCTATAAAAGAACAACTGGTTCTACAGCTTCTATAAAATAACAACTGGTTCTACAGCTTCTATAAAAGAACAACTGGTTCTACAGCTTCTATAAAAGAACAACTGGTTCTACAGCTTCTATAAAATAACAACTGGTTCTACAGCTTCTATAAAATAACAACTGGTTCTACAGCTTCTATAAAAGAACAACTGGTTCTACAGCTTCTATAAAAGAACAACTGGTTCTACAGCTTCTATAAAAGAACAACTGGTTCTACAGCTTCTATAAAATAACAACTGGTTCTACAGCTTCTATAAAAGCACAACTGGTTCTACAGCTTCTATAAAATAACAACTGGTTCTACAGCTTCTATAAAAGAACAACTGGTTCTACAGCTTCTATAAAAGAACAACTGGTTCTACAGCTTCTATAAAAGAACAACTGGTTCTACAGCTTCTATAAAAGAACAACTGGTTCTACAGCTTCTATAAAAGAACAACTGGTTCTACAGCTTCTATAAAAGAACAACTGGTTATACAGCTTCTATAAAAGAACAACTGGTTCTACAGCTTCTATAAAAGCACAACTGGTTCTACAGCTTCTATGAAATAACAACTGGTTCTACAGCTTCTATAAAATAACAACTGGTTCTACAGCTTCTATAAAAGAACAACTGGTTCTACAGCTTCTATAAAATAACAACTGGTTCTACAGCTTCTATAAAATAACAACTGGTTCTACAGATTCTATAAAAGAACAACTGGTTCTACAGCTTCTATAAAATAACAACTGGTTCTACAGCTTCTATAAAATAACAACTGGTTCTACAGCTTCTATAAAAGAACAACTGGTTCTACAGCTTCTATAAAAGAACAACTGGTTCTACAGCTTCTATAAAAGAACAACTGGTTCTACAGCTTCTATAAAAGAACAACTGGTTCTACAGCTTCTATAAAATAACAACTGGTTCTACAGCTTCTATAAAATAACAACTGGTTCTACAGCTTCTATAAAAGCACAACTGGTTCTACAGCTTCTATAAAATAACAACTGGTTCTACAGCTTCTATAAAAGAACAACTGGTTCTACAGCTTCTATAAAAGAACAACTGGTTCTACAGCTTCTATACAAGAACAACTGGTTCTACAGCTTCTATACAAGAACACCTGGTTCTACAGCTTCTATAAAAGAACAACTGGTTCTACAGCTTCTATAAAAGAACAACTGGTTCTACAGCTTCTATACAAGAACACCTGGTTCTACAGCTTCTATAAAAGAACAACTGGTTCTACAGCTTCTATAAAAGAACAACTGGTTCTACAGCTTCTATAAAAGAACAACTGGTTCTACAGCTTCTATAAAATAACAACTGGTTCTACAGCTTCTATAAAAGCACAACTGGTTCTACAGCTTCTATAAAAGAACAACGGATTCTACAGCTTCTATAAAAGAACAACTGGTTCTACAGCTTCTATAAAAGAACAACTGGTTCTACAGCTTCTATTAAAGAACAACTGGTTCTACAGCTTCTATAAAAGAACAACTGGTTCTACAGCTTCTATAAAAGAACAACTGGTTCTACAGCTTCTATACAATAACAACTAGTTCTACAGCTGATCTTCCTGTGGTTCTGATCATTTCAGATGCCAGAAGGAGAGAGCAATAGGAGAGGTAGGAAGCCAGTCAGGGGCCATGTGTATCATGCATCTCAGAGTGCTGATCTAGGATCAGGTCCCCCCCCCCTATCAATATAATCTTATTCAACTCCTACTCTAAAATGCATAATACATACTGGCCAAATTCACCAGCCCTAGCATAGGCCTCAGATTCACCAGCCCTAGTGTAGGTCTCAGATTCACCAGCCCTAGTGTAGGCCTCAGATTCACCAGCCCTAGTGTAGGCCTCAGATTCACCAGCCCTAGTGTAGGCCTCAGATTCACCAGCCCTAGTGTAGGCCTCAGATTCACCAGCCCTAGTGTAAGCCTCAGATTCACCAGCCCTAGCGTAGGCTTCAGATTCACCAGCCCTAGTGTAGGCCTCAGATTCACCAGCCCTGGCGTAGACCTCAGATTCACCAGCCCTAGTGTAGGCCTCAGATTCACCAGCCCTAGTGTAGGCCTCAGATTCACCAGCCCTAGTGTAGGCCTCAGATTCACCAGCCCTAGTGTAGGCCTCAGATTCACCAGCCCTAGCGTAGGCTTCAGATTCACCAGCCCTAGTGTAGACCTCAGATTCACCAGCCCTAGTGTAGGCCTCAGATTCACCAGCCCTAGTGTAGGCCTCAGATTCACCAGCCCTAGTTTAGGCCTCAGATTCACCAGCCCTAGTGTAGGCCTCAGATTCACCAGCCCTAGTGTAGGTCTCAGATTCACCAGCCCTAGTGTAGGCCTCAGATTCACCAGCCCTAGTGTAGGCCTCAGATTCACCAGCCCTAGCGTAGGCTTCAGATTCACCAGCCCTAGTGTAGGCCTCAGATTCACCAGCCCTGGCGTAGACCTCAGATTCACCAGCCCTAGTGTAGGCCTCAGATTCACCAGCCCTAGTGTAGGCCTCAGATTCACCAGCCCTAGTGTAGGCCTCAGATTCACCAGCCCTAGCGTAGGCTTCAGATTCACCAGCCCTAGTGTAGACCTCAGATTCACCAGCCTAGGAGATTCAACAGCCCTAGTGTAAGCCTCAGATTCACCAGCACTAGTGTAGGCCTCAGATTCACCAGCCCTAGTTTAGGCCTCAGATTCACCAGCCCTAGCGTAGACCTCAGATTCACCAGCCCTGGCGTAGACCTCAGATTCACCAGCCCTAGTGTAGGCCTCAGATTCACCAGCCCTAGTGTAGGCCTCAGATTCACCAGCCCTAGTGTAGGCCTCAGATTCACCAGCCCTAGCGTAGGCCTCAGATTCACCAGCCCTAGCGTAGGCCTCAGATTCACCAGCCCTAGCGTAGGCCTCAGATTCACCAGCCCTAGCATAGGCCTCAGATTCACCAGCCCTAGCATAGACCTCAGATTCACCAGCCCTAGCGTAGGCCTCAGATTCACCAGCCCTAGTGTAAGCCTCAGAGTCACCAGCCCTAGCGTAGGCCTCAGATTCACCAGCCCTAGCGTAGACGTCAGATTCACCAGCCCTAGCCCTAGCGTAGGCCTCAGTAAACTAGTGGGTACTGTCACTCTCTTCCTTACCAGTTTTTCTGTTATTGTTCTTCTTGGGAGGCACTGAGCTCTTTCTGTTTGGCTTGGGTTTCTTTGCTGCTCCACCTGCCTGCTGTTCCTTCTGACGCTTGTGACTGGCAGACACTGGAAGGTGAAGACAGGAGGACTGTGAGAACATGATGCTAGTTTTGTCAGAGAGAGTAGAGAGAAGAACAGGAGAGTATGGTGACTCAGTCCCTTCAAATAAATACTTTATTCCCAAAGTGGGAGACTGAGGCAGAGAGACGGTGCCCGATGTGTATCTGAATCCCCAACAGACGGTGCCCGATGTGTATCTGAATCCCCAACAGACGGTGCCCGATGTGTATCTGAATCCCCAACAGACGGTGCCCGATGTGTATCTGAATCCCCAACAGACGGTGCCCGGTGTGTATCTGAATCCCCAACAGACGGTGCCCGATGTGTATCTGAATCCCCAACAGACGGTGCCCGATGTGTATCTGAATCCCCAACAGACGGTGCCCGATGTGTATCTGAATCACCAACAGACGGTGCCCGGTGTGTATCTGAATCCCCAACAGACGGTGCCCGGTGTGTATCTGAATCCCCAACAGACGGTGCCCGGTGTGTATCTGAATCCCCAACAGACGGTGCCCGGTGTATATCTGAATCCCCAACAGACGGTGCCCGATGTGTATCTGAATCCCCAACAGACGGTGCCCGGTGTGTATCTGAATCCCCAACAGACGGTGCCCGATGTGTATCTGAATCACCAACAGACGGTGCCCGGTGTGTATCTGAATCCCCAACAGACGGTGCCCGGTGTGTATCTGAATCCCCAACAGACGGTGCCCGGTGTGTATCTGAATCCCCAACAGACGGTGCCCGGTGTGTATCTGAATCCCCAACAGACGGTGCCCGGTGTGTATCTGAATCCCCAACAGACGGTGCCCGGTGTGTATCTGAATCCCCAACAGACGGTGCCCGGTGTGTATCTGAATCCCCAACAGACGGTGCCCGGTGTGTATCTGAATCCCCAACAGACGGTGCCCGATGTGTATCTGAATCCCCAACAGACGGTGCCCGATGTGTATCTGAATCCCCAACAGACGGTGCCCGATGTGTATCTGAATCACCAAGCACTTCAGTAACTTTCTGTAATCTGTTGAAATAAAACTAGATGGAGAAGAAGTCCTCTGTAAAGGTATGACCTATGTACCCATTTGAATCGCCCTGCTTTGGTTCAAAATTACATACAACCATCATATGAACAGGCATTTTTGAGCACATCTACAATGTAAATTGTCTAATGTAGGCTATTGGACAGAAGTCTTTACCTATACTAGTACCATACAAGGCTAACAGAAAGCTTTCAAATATTGTAACAGGAACAAACTCTTATTTATTTTGCCAATTGTATCTGTCAGGCATTTCCGTACTTACCTTTGGCTTTGTGTTCAGTGTTAGCTGAGGTTCTGTACCTTTGGCTTTGTGTTCAGTGTTAGATTAGGTTCTGTACCTTTGGCTTTGTGTTCAGTGTTAGATTAGGTTCTGTACCTTTGGCTTTGTGTTCAGTGTTAGATTAGGTTCTGTACCTTTGGCTTTGTGTTCAGTGTTGTCGTGCCGACTGCTACTACTGAGCTCCAGACTGCAGGTAGAGTTGGAGTGGCTGTGAGAGGAGGACAGGCTACCTGGACCGTCTAGGAGGGAGACTTTACTCTGCGAAGAGGGGGATCCTGCCCCCCCATGGTGGTGGGGCTCTCCCTGCTCCTGGTCTGGAAAAGAACAACTTCATTGATGCATACGAGACAGAAATCGGTCTTCTGACCAAAACCCCTCACAATTGCTTTCCACCGCTGCTGACCCTGTTCCTCTCAACGTGTGTGTGTCTGGGGGTGTTGGGAAAGGCCGTTCTAACCCAATGGACAATAAAGTTGTGTTGTATTGAACCCATCCAAAACACACACACACACACACACACACACACACTCACACACACACACACACACAGTGCATTCAGAAGGTTTTCACCACACAGTGAGTTACAGTGCATTCAGAAGGTATTCAACACACAGTGAGTTACAGTGCATTCAGAAGGTATTCAACACACAGTGAGTTACAGTGCATTCAGAAGGTATTCACCACACAGTGAGTTACAGTGCATTCAGAAGGTATTCACCACACAGTGAGTTACAGTGCATTCAGAAGGTATTCACCACACAGTGAGTTACAGTGCATTCAGAAGGTATTCACCACACAGTGAGTTACAGTGCATTCAGAAGGTATTCAACACACAGTGAGTTACAGTGCATTCAGAAGGTATTCACCACACAGTGAGTTACAGTGCATTCAGAAGGTATTCACCACACAGTGAGTTACAGTGCATTCAGAAGGTATTCACCACACAGTGAGTTACAGTGCATTCAGAAGGTATTCAACACACAGTGAGTTACAGTGCATTCAGAAGGTATTCACCACACAGTGAGTTACAATGCATTCAGAAGGTATTCACCACACAGTGAGTTACAGTGCATTCAGAAGGTATTCAACACACAGTGAGTTACAGTGCATTCAGAAGGTATTCACCACACAGTGAGTTACAGTGCATTCAGAAGGTATTCACCACACAATGAGTTACAGTGCATTCAGAAGGTATTCACCACACAGTGAGTTACAGTGCATTCAGAAGGTATTCACCACACAGTGAGTTACAGTGCATTCAGAAGGTATTCACCACACAGTGAGTTACAGTGCATTCAGAAGGTATTCACCACACAGTGAGTTACAGTGCATTCAGAAGGTATTCACCACACAGTGAGTTACAGTGCATTCAGAAGGTATTCACCACACAGTGAGTTACAGTGCATTCAGAAGGTATTCACCACACAGTGAGTTACAGTGCATTCAGAAGGTATTTACCACACAGTGAGTTACAGTGCATTCAGAAGGTATTCACCACACAGTGAGTTACAGTGCATTCAGAAGGTATTCAACACACAGTGAGTTACAGTGCATTCAGAAGGTATTCACCACACAGTGAGTTACAGTGCATTCAGAAGGTATTCACCACACAGTGAGTTACAGTGCATTCAGAAGGTATTCAACACACAGTGAGTTACAGTGCATTCAGAAGGTATTCACCACACAGTGAGTTACAGTGCATTCAGAAGGTATTCACCACACAGTGAGTTACAGTGCATTCAGAAGGTATTCAACACACAGTGAGTTACAGTGCATTCAGAAGGTATTCACCACACAGTGAGTTACAGTGCATTCAGAAGGTATTCACCACACAGTGAGTTACAGTGCATTCAGAAGGTATTCACCACACAGTGAGTTACAGTGCATTCAGAAGGTATTCACCACACAGTGAGTTACAGTGCATTCAGAAGGTATTCAACACACAGTGAGTTACAGTGCATTCAGAAGGTATTCAACACACAGTGAGTTACAGTGCATTCAGAAGGTATTCACAGCCCTTCACTTTATTGTTGTGTTACATCCTTCATTTAAAATTTATTAAATTTAGATGTTTTTGGTCACCGGACCATGATTTTAAAAGTAGAATTATGCTTTACAAATTCATACAAAATGAAAAGCTGAAATGTCTTGAGTCAATAAGTATTCAACCCGTTTGTTATGACAAGCCTAAATAAGTTCAGGAGTAGAAATTTGCTTAAAAAGTCACATAATAAGTCACATAAAAACTCACTCTGTGCGCAATAATAGTGGTTAACATGATTTACGAATGACTACCTCATCTCTGTACTCCACAAATACAATTATCTGTAATGTCCCTCAGTCGAGCAGTGAATTTCAAACAAAGATTTAACCACAAAGAACGGGGAGGTTTTCCAATGCCTCACAAAGAAGGGCTCCTATTGGTACATGGGTAAAAAAAAATAAAAGCAGATATTGAATATCCCTTTGAGCATGGTGACGTTATTAATTACACTTTGGATGGTGTATTAATACACCCAGTCACTACAAAGATACAGGCCTCATTCCTAACTGTTACGTTCCCCAGATTATGTGTTGTAGTTTGTGTATTTGCATGTGTTTATTTCAGGAAATGGCTTCCTGAAATCCCTCAAGCAGCTGATTGGTCGACTCCAGGGCTATATAAAGCCAGTGTTCTGTTCAGGAGGGAGATTTTGCTGGAGGTTGATTTGCTGGGGGTTCATTGCTGGGAAGTCATTGCAGAGCGATTGAATGTGATAGAGGTTGATTTTGCTGGGAGTTCATTGCTGGGAAGTGGTATGTTTTGTGAGTTTGTTGCTCAGGTAGAGCTTATTTGATGTCCTTTGTTTCTTAGTTTGTTTGTGAAATTTTTTAATATCCTGTTTCATTTGTTCCCAGGGGAGAAGGGGAAGGCACCTAGGGAGTGCATAGGCAAGAAGCCCGCGGGCATACATATACCCGTAGTATATTCATTGTCTAGGCACAATAGGTAAGACCTGGGCGGACCACCCCCTGTATTTTGGTTAGGGCACCAGGTGGTGCTAAATTTGGTAAGTAGTGGGTAGGCAGGTAAGATAGGAGAGGGGGGGGGGCTTTGAGATTTACTTTCTTTGCTTTGGTTCCGTCCAGCCCCTTTTCCCCATATTACCGTGTACAGGAATAAAGTCCTTGTAAACGGTACCACATTCTGCCTGTTGTCATCCTTACTCACGCCTACAGTCCATACCTCTTTCACTTCACGGAGAGTTTAGTTGTAGCAGGGTGTTGCGTTCCCTCTTCATAGAGGGACACTAACTCAGTTGCCGGAGAGGAAGGAAACTGCTCAGGGATTTTCACCATGAGGCCAATGGTGACTTTAAAACAGTTAAGGAGTTTAATGGCTGTGATAGGAGAAACTTGAGGATGGATCAACAACTTTGTAGTTACTCCACAATATTAACATAAATGACAGAGTGAAAAGGAAGCCTGTACAGAATACAAATATTTGAAAACATGCATCCTGTTTGCAACAAGGCACTAAAGTAAAACTACAACAAATTTGGCAAAGCAATTCATGTTTTGTCCTGAATACAAAGTGTTATGTTTAGGGCAAATCCAATACAACACATTGAGTACCACTCTTCATATTTTCAAACATAGTGGTGGCTGCATCATGTTATGGGTATGCTTGTACTCAATAAGGACTGGGGATTTTTTCAGGATAAAAAAAGAAACGTAACAGTGCTCAGCACAGGCAAATCCTTGAGGAAAACCTGGTTCAGTTTGCTTTTCACCTGTGAGATGAATTCACCTTTCAGCAGGACAATAACCTAAAACACAAGGCCTGCTGCCTCAGTTTGTATGGTGGCAATTTGCATATACTCCAGAATGTATATGCAAATCAGATGAATTGCAAATAATTGCAAAGTCCCACTTTGCCATGCAAATGAACTGAATCCCCCCAAAACATTTCCACTGCATTTCAGCCCTGCCACAAAAGGACCAGCTGACATCATGTCAGTGATTCTCTTGACAAGGCTGGAGATCACTCCGTCATGCTGATTGAGTTTGAATAACAGACTGGAAGCTTCAAAAGGAGGGTGGTGCTTGGAATCATTGTTCAACCTCTATCAATCATGGTTACCTAAAGGGAAACACGTGCCATCATCATTGCTTTGCACAAAAAGGGCTTCACAGGCAAGGATATTGCTGCAGTAAGATTGCACCTAAATCAACCATTTATCGGATCATCAAGAACTTCAAGGAAAGCGGTTCGATTGTTGTGAAGAAGGCTTCAGGGCGGCCAAGAAAGTCCAGCAAGCGCCAGGACCGTCTCCTAAAGTTGATTCAGCTGTGGGATCGGGGCACCACCAGTACAGAGTTCGCTCAGGAATGGCAGCAGGCAGGTGTGAGTGCATCTCAATGCACAGTGAGGCGAAGACTTTTGGAGGATGGCCTGGTGTCAAGAAGGCCAGCAACGAAGCCACTTTACTCCAGGAAAAACATCAGGGAGAGACTGATATTCTGCAAAAGGTACAGGGATTGGACTGCTGAGGACTGGGGTAAAGTCATTTTCTCTGATGAATCCCCTTTCCGATTGTTTGGGGCATCCGGAAAAAAGCTTGTCCTGAGAAGACAAGGTGAGCGCTACCATCAGTCCTGTGTCATGCCAACAGTAAAGCATCCTGAGACCATTCATGTGTGGGGTTGCTTCTCAGCCAAGGGACTGGGCTCACTCACAATTTTGCCTAAGAACACAGCCATGAATAAAGAATGGTACCAACACATCCTCCAGGAGCAACTTCTCCCAACCATCCAGGAACAGTTTGGTGACAAACAATGTATTTTCCAGTATGATGGAGCACCTTGCCATGAGGCAAAAGTGATGACAAAGTGGCTCGGGGAACAAAACATTGATATTTTGGGTCCATGGCCAGGAAACTCCCCAGACCTTAATCCCATTGAGAACTTGTGGTCAATCCTCAAGAGGCGGGTGGACAAACAAAAACCCACAAAATCTGACAAACTCCAAGCATTGATTATGCAAGAATGGGCTGCCATCAGTCAGGATGTGGCCCAGAAGTTAATTGACAGCATGCCAGAGCGGATTGCAGAGGTCTTGAAAAAGAAGGATCAACACCAGAGCGGATTGCAGAGGTCTTGAAAAAGAAGGATCAACACTGCAAATATTTGCATCATCTTCATGTAATTGTCAATGAAAGCCTTTGACACGTATGAAATGCTTGTAATTATACTTCAGTATTCCATAGTAACATTTGATAAAAATATCTAAAGACACTGAAGCAGCAAACTTTGTGGAAATTAATATTTGTATCATTCTCAAAACTTTACACGACTGTACATGGAGACTCCATGAGGGATCTGATCAGAACAGACCTCAACACCTACTACATGGAGACTCCATGAGGGATCTGATCAGAACAGACCTCAACACCTACTACATGGAGAATCCATGAGGGATCTGATCAGAACATACCTCAACACCTACTACATGGAGAATCCATGAGGGATCTGATCAGAACATACCTCAACACCTACTACATGGAGACTCCATGAGGGATCTGATCAGAACAGACCTCAACACCTACTACAGCTCCCCTACTGTATTGGCCCTGCTGGGATCAGGTGACCACCAGTGAACCGAGCAAAGCGGAAGGAAATGGAATCCAGAGCGGGGCGACGGTGTCTCAAGAGAGAACGGAAGCCCTAGCCTGGTGTCTGATGATCACAGGCTGGTCAGCTGTCTACCATGCAGAGAAAATTGGATGAAAAGTTGGATATCTTCAACATACAAACGGTCCTTGACGTAAGTATGCCCACACACATTTTAAAATCAGCCATTGCTGAAGGAACAACTAAAAGCGGCCACCAAAGAAAAGGCAAAACATATTTTACAGATGGGGGGGGACTGAGAAATGGAGAAAGAAAATGAATCTGATGGGCAAAGATTTACTTCTAGACAAATAAAATGCAAGAACTCCGAAAGAAGAATCCAGAAGATTGGAGGGACATCATCAACAAAGAGCTTGGTCTATGAAAATCCTCTGGAAGAAGATATAGATTGACGGTGTGGAATACTGGGGGGTCAGGCTGTTCCAGTTGGAACCAACTCCACTAATACTGGGTGGTCAGGCTGTTCCAGTTGGAATCAGCTCCACTAATACTGGGTGGTCAGGCTGTTCTAGTTGGAACCAGCTCCACTAATACTGGGTGGTCAGGTTGTACTAGTTGGAACCAGCTCCACTAATACTGGGTGGTCAGGCTGTTCCAGTTTGAATCAGCTCCACTAATACTGGGTGGTCAGGCTGTTCCAGTTGGAACCAACTCCACTAATATTTGGGTGGTCAGGCTGTTCCAGTTGGAATCAGCTCCACTAATACTGGGTGGTCAGGTTGTGCTAGTTGGAACCAGCTCCACTAATACTGGGTGTCAGGTTGTTCTAATACTGGGTGGTCAGGCTGTTCCAGTTGGAACCAGCTCCACTAATACTGGGTGGTCAGGCTGTTCCAGTTGGAACCAGCTCCACTAATACTGGGTGGTCAGGCTGTTCCAGTTGGAACCAGCTCCACTAATACTGGGTGGTCAGGCTGTTCCCGTTGGAACCAGCTCCACTAATACTGGGTGGTCAGGCTGTTCCAGTTGGAACCAACTCCACTAATACTGGGTGGTCAGGCTGTTCTAATACTGGGTGGTCAGGCTGTTCCAGTTGGAACCAGCTCCACTAATACTGGGTGGTCAGGCTGTTCCAGTTGGAATCAGCTCCACTAATACTGGGTGGTCAGGCATACCTGACATGATGACTCCTTGCTGTCCCCAGTCCACCTGACTGTGCTGCTGCTCCAGATTCAACTGCTCTGTCTTATTATTATTCGACCATGCTGGTCATTTATGAACATTTGAACATCTTGACCATGTTCTGTTATAATCTCCACCCGGCACAGCCAGAAGAGGACTGGCCACCCCACATAGCCTGGTTCCTCTCTAGGTTTCTTCCTAGGTTTTGGCCTTTCTAGGGAGTTTTTCCTAGCCACCGTGCTTCTACACCTGCATTGCTTGCTGTTTGGGGTTTTAGGCTGGGTTTCTGTACAGCACTTTGAGATATCAGCTGATGTACGAAGGGCTATATAAATAAATTTGATTTGATTTGATTTTTGGTCAGGCTGTTCCAGTTGGAATCAGCTCCACTAATACTGGGCTGTCAGGCTGTTTCCGTTGGAACCAGCTCCACTAATACTGGGTGGTCAGGCTGTTCCCGTAGGAACCAGCTCCACTAATAGTGGGTGGTCAGGCTGTTCCCGTTGGAACCAGCTCCACTAATACTGGGTGGTCAGGCTGTTCCAGTTTGAATCAGCTCCACTAATACTGGGTGGTCAGGCTGTTCCCGTTGGAACCAGCTCCACTAATACTGGGTGGTCAGGCTGTTCCAGTTGGAACCAGCTCCACTAATACTGGGTGGTCAGGCTGTTCCAGTTGGAACCAGCTCCACTAATATTGGGTGGTCAGGCTGTTCCCGTTGGAACCAGCTCCACTAATACTGGGTGGTCAGGCTGTTCCAGTTGGAATCAGCTCCACTAATACTGGGTGGTCAGGCTATTCCCGTTGGAACCAGCTCCACTAATACTGGTTGGTCAGGTTGTTCTAATACTGGGTGGTCAGGCTGTTCCAGTTGGAACCAGCTCCACTAATACTGGGTGGTCAGGCTGTTCCAGTTGGAATCAGCTCCACTAATACTGGGTGGTCAGGCTGTTCCCGTTGGAACCAGCGCCACTAATACTGGGTGGTCAGGCTGTTCCAGTTGGAATCAGCTCCACTAATACTGGGTGGTCAGGCTGTTCCAGTTAAAACATGCACAAAATACCTTGGCTTCCACTTGGACAACTAACTCAGTGGGGGCCATCCATTAACCAGACATTGAAGAATAGTTCAAGGCATCTCCACTTCCTAACTGTGATGGCAAGAAACAGCCTTCCCACTGTTGACGTCTATACCACTCTCATCCGACCATGCCGGGATAATGGCAGTTGTAAATCAAGGACAAGAACGTTCAGCTCTCTCCCTCTCCAAATTCACCAGAGGAATTTGCCTTTGTTTGAAAGATTTTCCCCGCCCGAAACTCTTAACACGCTGTAAAGCGAATGCTGGAACAATATTTCTAACATAGAACGTGGGGAATGGTCAGAGGCGACCTAAAAGAACACTGATGTCGGTTTGTTTGTTATTTTGTGATGCCATCAACAATGTTACAGAGGAAATACTGTAACACTACATCCTTTACGTTGTGCATGCTCTATGAAAAATGATGAAAGTGTTTTGGTTAAGAGAGGAATATGATTTTAGAAACTATAAGAGGAAATTGTTTCTATAACTTTGTACAAGTAAGTAGTCACCGCCCCCTTGAGTGAGGTCAGAGAGTGTGTAAGCCTGTCGGAACCACCCTTTTGAGCCAATTGTATAAAATGATGGTTTAAGAATGAAAATATTACACCAGAGAGAAGTACAGCTCACGTTTAAAGTGGTTTGAACTGTGAATCTCAATGCGAGGTAGAGACGATAAAGTCACCTCACGGACAATCACTGGTACGGCTGATCCTAAGTAAAGTATCTAGAAAAGCAAATTTAAGTGGGACCATTCTGCTCAAACCATCGTATTCTATTACTCTCATCACCCCACTGGGGAACCATCGACACGGCTGGCTAGCCTATCTTCAAAGAAGCATCTTCCAGAGCGAATGGAAGGAGAATAAACTCTGTAGTTCTGTTCAGGACTACATGACAAGTTACCGGATACCGGACGACAGCAGAGGAGAACAACAGTAGAAGATGGGTGGGGTCCCCTTTTGGACAATCAAACCTTACAAGCGTGCAGCGAAAAGGCCCAACACATTTTCTAAGAAGACCCGGTCCACCGAGAGAAACTAAGGGTTTTCTTACTTCAACCGGGCGGCAGTTTGTGTGTAAAGTATAAGTGAGAGTATTTTCTAAATGTAGCAACGTTAAGTGTCTCTGTCCCTCTGTCTCGCCATGTCTTTCGTAACAAGCAGCCATATTGTTGTCAGTCCACTAGGGACCTACTTCTCATGTATTATGTATTTCTCATGTACTCATGTATTGTGTATGATTATTCTGTGTTACCATTTAGTTAGCTAGTAAATAAATAAGTAAACCAATTTGTGTAGTACTGAATCATAATTAAGGCTCAGGTTTTTGCCGATGCAAGGTTACGACATGATATGTTACGAGGTTATGATGAATAAGCTGACTGTTTATGGATGTGAAAGGTCAAGACCTTTAGAGTTTAATTGGGGAGATGGTAACTCTAAATAACTGCTCTCGTGGTGCCCCAAATCCTAATGAGTTAATTGTTACATGATTCATTTAATTGGGTAACAATTAAACATAGTTTGTTATTTATCTAATCAACTGTCATCAGATTAATGAAAGTAAAGTCAGGACAAAAGTGTGTTGCTGGTGGGCTGCACAAAGAAGCAGGAAGCTGCACTGGAAAGCGAACAGAAAAGGCCAAGCAAGATAATAACACAAAACAGAGACAGTCACGGACAGTACTGGACCCTCTCTCTACATGATCTACTACCACAGAGAAGAGGAGACAGTACTGGCAGAGTACTCTGCAAACAGAGCCAACTGTCCAGCATCAATATAAGAACAAATATACAGAAGGATCCAACCATAGCCACTGCCATCGGACTTGTTAATTTTTTGTATTTTACCCCATTTTTTCTCCCCAACGGCCTTGGGATCTTGTTTCATCGCTGCAACTCCCCAACGGCCTCGGGAGGTGAAGGGCGAGTCATGAGTCCCCCGAAACATGACCCGGCAAACCAAGCTTTTAACACCAGCCAGCTTAACCCAGCCGCACCAACGTGTCAGAGGAAACACTGTTCAACTGATGACGAAGTCAGCCTGCAGGCGCCCGGCCCGCCACAAGGAGTCGCCAGAGCGCGACCAAACCCTCCCCTAACCCGGACGACGCTGGGCCAATTGTGCGCCACCCTATGGGACTCCCGATCACGGCCGGTTGTGATACAACAACGATTCCGGGATAGAAACCGGGTCTGTAGTGACGCCTCTAGCACTGCGACGCTGCGCCAGTCGGTAGGCCGGTTAGAGCTTGTTTAATTGAATGTAGTATCCTCTGTGTTTTTAAGCAGTCTAAATGCAGAATTCAATCTCGTCGACTGAAAGCAAACAAAATCAAGGGGTATGAATACGTTCTGCAGGCACTGTACACACAAATACACATGCATGTGGGAAAGGCTGGAGCACTGGGCAGCTACTAGTGTAGTGCCCTGTGAGCAGGTTAAGTGTCTTGCTCAAGGGCACAATGGTTGGTGACGGTATCTAGGACACTGATGCCAGCAACCATTTGGCTTGTCAACACTTACCTGGGGGTAAGTCCTGGTCCTGCAGCTCCCCTCCTAGACTTTCCACCTCCACTGTACTGCTGTCTGTCTCACTGCGACCACAACCACCTTCCTCTGACAGGGTGTTGGGGCACCCCGGAGCCAAGGGGTCAGAGGAGGGCGCTGTACCCAGAGCAGGGGTTACAGACAGGGGAGGACAGGAGGGCTGAGTCCGGTTAGAGCCAGTTCCAGCCCCTTGCGCCATGGCCCCACTACTGCTATGTCCCATGGATGGGGACTCTGGGGTGGTGGGAGGGGTGTTGAGAACTGAATTAGATCCACTGGAGGGGAACTCCTGCTCACTCGTCCTCTTCTCCTGCCCCTGGTTCTCCTCTGAGAGGTCATGGTCCTCCCTCTCCGGGCCTCCTCCTGCCTCGTCTCCCTCCCCGCCCCGCTCCCCCCTAATCTCCCTCTCCGGGCCTCCTCCTCCTGCCTCGTCTCCCTCCACGTCCTGCTCCCCCCTGCTCTCCCTCTCCGGGCCTCCTCCTCCTGCCTCGTCCCCATCCCCCCTGCTCTCCCTTTCCTCGTGGCATGATGATGAGGACTGGGCTGGTCCAGGCGGAGGAGGGGAGTTAGCAGCCTCTGTGTCGGAGTCAGAGAACAGCTCCTTCAGGGTCTTCTTGGGCCACTGGGCCTGAATACTGGACCACACATCCTTCTGGCCCTTGGTACGACTGCCACCCGCCGGTCTCGCTCTCTCTCTCTCCCTCTCCTCCACGCTGCTGGATGCCATCTTAGCCCTCTTCTCAGGGATCTCCCAGAATCCCGCAGGGCGGGCGCCGCCTCCACCACCGGTGCCACTCTTGGCTGTCTTGTCCTTCATGCCGTTGTACTTCTTAGAGGGGGAAGGTTTGGGACGGGAGCTGGGTCGGTCTCCATCGGCCTGGTGGGGCTCATTGGGAGGTGCACCTCCGTCATCTGAGCTGCTGCTAGAGGAACCTCCTGCTCCTCCTCTGTCTTCCCCTAGACCTCCTGCTCTCTCCTGGGCCCTCCTGTTGGAGCCTCCCGGCAGCCAGTCTGCACTCCTTGTGCTCCTGGTTGGGAGCTTGGTTTTGGACAGGGGTCCTTTAGAGGTCTGTTGCTCCCCTGCCATTCCTTCTGATTTCCTCTTCCTGCAGGCAGAGCTACCTGGCCCCTCCCTCTCAGCCTCAAACTCTAGTTGGCTACGCCGCTTCCCAGCCTCCGGGGTCTCGACGCTGATTGGTTGTTGGCTCTTCCCTGTGACCAATGGTGGTTTGGGGACATCGGTAGAGGCGGTACCCTCCCAGCGGTCTAAGGCGTGAAGGGGTTTTGGGGGACCCCCCTTTCTGAGACTGCCGCGGCCCCCTGAACCTGGATGGTCATCGTCGTCCTCACGCCCACCATCCTGATCAGACTCGTCTGTTGAACTCTCTGAGGCTTGAAGGAAGCAAAGAAAAACAAAATTTTAGTACCTTGACAACGATTTTGGCACCACAAACTTCCACTACAATGGCTTAGGAAACACAACAGCACTCCCAATCAATGTAGAATAGTTCTATGGAGTGAAATACAATCTACTGAACTCTAAAACTACTAAAACTAAAAAAGTTACTTGTTCAACACTCAAAAAGCATAACATTGAGTAAGAAATGTGGCTTAAAATTTGCTAACTTGTTCAATAGTCAAAGTCATGAAACAAAATGTAATTTGAATGACATATCCTATCCATTTGAGTACAACGCCAGGTAGAGCAGTGACTACCTGTATACTGTTAGAGTACAACGCCAGGTAGAGCAGTGACCTCTATACTGTTAGAGTACAACGCCAGGTAGAGCAGTGACCACCTTTATACTGTTAGAGTACAACGCCAGGTAGAGCAGTGACCTCTATACTGTTAGAATACAACGCCAGGTAGAGCAGTGACCACCTTTATACTGTTAGAGTACAACGCCAGGTAGAGCAGTGACCTCTATACTGTTAGAGTACAACGCCAGGTAGAGCAGTGACTACCTGTATACTGTTAGAGTACAACGCCAGGTAGAGCAGTGACCTCTATACTGTTAGAATACAACGCCAGGTAGAGCAGTGACCACCTTTATACTGTTAGAGTACAACGCCAGGTAGAGCAGTGACCTCTATACTGTTAGAATACAACGCCAGGTAGAGCAGTGACCACCTTTATACTGTTAGAGTACAACGCCAGGTAGAGCAGTGACTACCTGTATACTGTTAGAGTACAATGCCAGGTAGAGCAGTGACCTTTATACTGTTAGAGTACAACGCCAGGTAGAGCAGTGACCTCTATACTGTTAGAGTACAACGCCAGGTAGAGCAGTGACCACCTTTATACTGTTAGAGTACAACGCCAGGTAGAGCAGTGACCGCCTTTATACTGTTAGAGTACAACGTCAGGTAGAGCAGTGACTACCTTTATACTATTAGAGTACAATGCCAGGTAGAGCAGTGACTACCTTTATACTGTTAGAGTACAACGCCAGGTAGAGCAGTGACTACCTTTATACTATTAGAGTACAACGCCAGGTAGAGCAGTGACCACCTTTATACTGTTAGAGTACAACGCCAGGTAGAGCAGTGACTACCTTTATACTATTAGAGTACAACGCCAGGTAGAGCAGTGACCTCTATACTGTTAGAGTACAACGCCAGGTAGAGCAGTGACCTCTATACTGTTAGAGTACAACGCCAGGTAGAGCAGTGACCTCTATACTGTTAGAGTACAACGCCAGGTAGAGCAGTGACTACCTTTATACTGTTAGAGTACAACGCCAGGTAGAGCAGTGACCTCTATACTGTTAGAATACAACGCCAGGTAGAGCAGTGACCACCTTTATACTGTTAGAGTACAACGCCAGGTAGAGCAGTGACCTCTATACTGTTAGAATACAACGCCAGGTAGAGCAGTGACCACCTTTATACTGTTAGAGTACAACGCCAGGTAGAGCAGTGACCTTTATACTGTTAGAGTACAACGCCAGGTAGAGCAGTGACTACCTTTATACTGTTAGAGTACAACGCCAGGTAGAGCAGTGACTACCTTTATACTGTTAGAGTACAACGCCAGGTAGAGCAGTGACTACCTTTATACTGTTAGAATACAACGCCAGGTAGAGCAGTGACTACCTTTATACTGTTAGAGTACAACGGCAGGTAGAGCAGTGACCGCCTTTATACTGTTAGAGTACAACGCCAGGTAGAGCAGTGACTACCTTTAAACTGTTAGAGTACAACGCCAGGTAGAGCAGTGACCTTTATACTTTTAGAGTACAACGCCAGGTAGAGCAGTGACTACCTTTATACTATTAGAATACAACGCCAGGTAGAGCAGTGACTACCTTTATACTGTTAGAGTACAACGCCAGGTAGAGCAGTGACCGCCTTTATACTGTTAGAGTACAACGCCAGGTAGAGCAGTGACTACCTTTAAACTGTTAGAGTACAACGCCAGGTAGAGCAGTGACCTTTATACTTTTAGAGTACAACGCCAGGTAGAGCAGTGACTACCTTTATACTATTAGAGTACAACGCCAGGTAGAGCAGTGACCTCTATACTGTTAGAGTACAACGCCAGGTAGAGCAGTGACCTCTATACTGTTAGAGTACAACGCCAGGTAGAGCAGTGACTACCTTTATACTGTTAGAGTACAACGCCAGGTAGAGCAGTGACTACCTTTATACTATTAGAGTACAACGCCAGGTAGAGCAGTGACCTCTATACTGTTAGAGTACAACGCCAGGTAGAGCAGTGACCTCTATACTGTTAGAGTACAACGCCAGGTAGAGCAGTGACTACCTTTATACTGTTAGAGTACAACGCCAGGTAGAGCAGTGACCTCTATACTGTTAGAATACAACGCCAGGTAGAGCAGTGACCACCTTTATACTGTTCGAGTACAACGCCAGGTAGAGCAGTGACCTCTATACTGTTAGAATACAACGCCAGGTAGAGCATTGACCACCTTTATACTGTTAGAGTACAACGCCAGGTAGAGCAGTGACCTTTATACTGTTAGAGTACAACGCCAGGTAGAGCAGTGACTACCTTTATACTGTTAGAGTACAACGCCAGGTAGAGCAGTGACTACCTTTATACTGTTAGAGTACAACGCCAGGTAGAGCAGTGACTACCTTTATACTGTTAGAATACAACGCCAGGTAGAGCAGTGACTACCTTTATACTGTTAGAGTACAACGCCAGGTAGAGCAGTGACCGCCTTTATACTGTTAGAGTACAACGCCAGGTAGAGCAGTGACTACCTTTAAACTGTTAGAGTACAACGCCAGGTAGAGCAGTGACCTTTATACTGTTAGAGTACAACGCCAGGTAGAGCAGTGACTACCTTTATACTATTAGAGTACAACGCCAGGTAGAGCAGTGACCTCTATACTGTTAGAGTACAACGCCAGGTAGAGCAGTGACCTCTATACTGTTAGAGTACAACGCCAGGTAGAGCAGTGACTACCTTTATACTGTTAGAGTACAACGCCAGGTAGAGCAGTGACTACCTTTATACTATTAGAGTACAACGCCAGGTAGAGCAGTGACCTCTATACTGTTAGAGTACAACGCCAGGTAGAGCAGTGACTACCTTTATACTGTTAGAGTACAACGCCAGGTAGAGCAGTGACTACCTTTATACTATTAGAGTACAACGCCAGGTAGAGCAGTGACCTCTATACTGTTAGAGTACAACGCCAGGTAGAGCAGTGACTACCTTTATACTATTAGAATACAACGCCAGGTAGAGCAGTGACCTCTATACTGTTAGAGTACAACGCCAGGTAGAGCAGTGACTACCTTTAAACTGTTAGAGTACAACGCCAGGTAGAGCAGTGACTACCTTTATACTATTAGAGTACAACGCCAGGTAGAGCAGTGACTACCTGTATACTGGTAGAGTACAACGCCAGGTAGAGCAGTGACCTCTATACTGTTAGAATACAACGCCAGGTAGAGCAGTGACTACCTTTATACTGTTAGAGTACAACGCCAGGTAGAGCAGTGACCTCTATACTGTTAGAGTACAACGCCAGGTAGAGCAGTGACTACCTTTATAATGTTAGAGTACAACGCCAGGTAGAGCAGTGACTACCTTTATACTATTAGAGTACAACGCCAGGTAGAGCAGTGACTACCTTTATACTGTTAGAGTACAACGCCAGGTAGAGCAGTGACCTCTATACTGTTAGAGTACAACGCCAGGTAGAGCAGTGACTACCTTTATAATGTTAGAGTACAACGCCAGGTAGAGCAGTGACTACCTTTATACTATTAGAGTACAACGCCAGGTAGAGCATTGACCGCCTTTATACTATTAGAGTACAACGCCAGGTAGAGCAGTGACTACCTTTATACTGTTAGAGTACAACGCCAGGTAGAGCAGTGACCACCTTTATACTGTTAGAATACAACGCCAGGTAGAGCAGTGACTACCTTTAAACTGTTAGAGTACAACGCCAGGTAGAGCAGTGACCTTTATACTGTTAGAGTACAACGCCAGGTAGAGCAGTGACCTTTATACTGTTAGAGTACAACGCCAGGTAGAGCAGTGACCTTTATACTGTTAGAGTACAACGCCAGGTAGAGCAGTGACTACCTTTATACTGTTAGAGTACAACGCCAGGTAGAGCAGTGACCTCTATACTTTTAGAATACAACGCCAGGTAGAGCAGTGACTACCTTTATACTGTTAGAGTACAACGCCAGGTAGAGCAGTGACTACCTTTATACTGTTAGAGTACAACGCCAGGTAGAGCAGTGACCTTTATACTGTTAGAGTACAACGCCAGGTAGAGCAGTGACCTTTATACTGTTAGAATACAACGCCAGGTAGAGCAGTGACTACCTTTATACTATTAGAGTACAACGCCAGGTAGAGCAGTGACTACCTTTATACTGTTAGAGTACAACGCCAGGTAGAGCAGTGACTACCTTTATACTGTTAGAGTACAACGCCAGGTAGAGCAGTGACCTCTATACTGTTAGAGTACAACGCCAGGTAGAGCAGTGACCTCTATACTGTTAGAGTACAACGCCAGGTAGAGCAGTGACCTCTATACTGTTAGAATACAACGCCAGGTAGAGCAGTGACTACCTTTATACTATTAGAGTACAACGCCAGGTAGAGCAGTGACCTCTATACTGTTAGAGTACAACGCCAGGTAGAGCAGTGACCTCTATACTGTTAGAGTACAACGCCAGGTAGAGCAGTGACCTCTATACTGTTAGAATACAACGCCAGGTAGAGCAGTGACTACCTCTATACTTTTAGAGTACAACGCCAGGTAGAGCAGTGACTACCTCTATACTGTTAGAATACAACGCCAGGTAGAGCAGTGACTACCTTTATACTGTTAGAGTACAACGCCAGGTAGAGCAGTGACCTCTATACTGTTAGAGTACAATGCCAGGTAGAGCAGTGACTACCTTGCAGGCCATTGAGGATAGAAGTGATTTCAATAGACTTGACTGGAGACTGCAGAGTCAGAGTCCTTTGGTTCTCACCGTCCTCCATCTTGGAGAAGACATGGCGCTCATGGGCAGAGCAGGGACCGAGGGATTTGGAGGAGGGGCGGGGGACACGTAGTCTGTTGGGGGACGGACTCCCCAGGTCCTCGTTCAGTTGCTCCAGGCGGTTGCGCTCTCTCTCCGCTTTGTTCTGGGAGGGCAGGAAGACCATGTTTAGGGCTCCAGAGTAATGTTGTGCATCTTGTGGTAACCTCATGTCATCTTCATAGACAGAAACAACCGTTTATTCTGTATATTAATTTGAAATGGCTAATTTGCAAAATAGAATAAAAAGCAACAACATTAATTTCTCCTACCTTTATCTTCTTACGGTGCTTGATCTTCTGAACATTCTTATTGGCTGGACGGACAATCTTGTCAGCTTTGACCCACTCATCATATCTAACGGGAGAGACAGAGACAGAGAGTCAATCACAGGTCAGTTATAAAACCTATGGCCCAAATGGCACCCTATTCCCTTTATAGTACACTACTTATGACCAGAGCCCTATGGGATTCAATATGGGCCCTGGTCAAAAGTAGTGTACTACCTATGGGCCATGGTCAAATATAGTGCACTGCCTATGGGATTCCCTATGGGCCCTGGTCAAAAGTAGTGCACTACCTATGGGATTCCCTATTGGCCCTGGTCAAAAGTAGTGCACTACCTATGGGATTTTCCCTATTGGCCCTGGTCAAAAGTAGTGCACTATATAGGGAATAGGGTGCCATTTGGAACACAAATGAAGATTATATTTGAGATTCTTCAAAGTAGCCACCCTTTGCCTTGATGACAGCTTTGCACAATCTTGACATTCTCTCAACCAGCTTCATGAGGTGCATGGAATACATTTTAATTAACAGGTGTGCCTTGTTAAATGTTCATTTGTGAAATTTCTTTCCTTCTTAATGCGTTTGAGACAATTAGTTGTGTTGTGACAAGGTAGGGGTGGTATACAGAAGATAGCCCTATTTTGGTAAAATACCAAGTCCATATTATGGCAAGAACAGCTCAAACAAGCAAAGAGAAATGACAGTCCATCCTTACTTCAAGACATGAAGGTCCGTCAATACGGATAATGAGAACTTTGAACATTTCTTAAAGTGTAGTTGCAAAAACTATGATGAAACTGGCTCTCATGAGGACCGCCACAGGAAAGGAAGACCCAGAGTTACCTCTGCTGCAGAGGAGAAGTTCATTAGAGTTACCACCCTCAGAAATTGCAACCCAAATAAATGCTTCAGAGTTCAAGTGACAGACACATCTCAACGTAAACTGTTCAGAGGAGACCCCCCGAGTGGCGCAGCGGTCTCAGTGCTAGAGGTGTCACTACAGACCCTGGTTCGATTCCAGGCTGTATCACAACCGGTTATAATTGGGAGTCCCATAGTGCGGCTCACAATTGGCCCAGTGTCGTACGACTTAAGGTTTGGCCAGGGTAGGCCGTCATTGTAAATAAGAATTTGTTCTTAACTGACTTGCCTTGTTAAAAAGGTCAAATAAAATACTTTAAAAAAAATCAGGCCTTCATGGTTGAAATGCTGGGAAGAAAATTACTAAACGACACCAATAAGAAGACGAGACTTGCTTCTGCCAAGAAACACAAGCAATGGACATTAGACCGGTGGAAATCTGTCTTTTGGTCTGATGAGTTCAAATATGAGATTTTTGGTTCCAACGGCCGTGTCTTTGTGAGACGCAGAGTAGGTGAACAGATCTCCACATGTGTATTTCCCACCGTGAAGCATGGATGAGGAGGAGGTGTGATGGTGTGCGGGTGCTTTGCTGGTGACACTGTCAATGATTTATTTAGAATTCAAGGCAGACTTAACCAGCTTGGCCTCCACAGCGATACGCCATCCCATATGGTTTGGGCTTAGTGGGACTATCATTTCTTTTTCAACTGCACAATGACCCAACACACCTCCAGGCTGTGTAAGGGATTTTTGACCAAGAAGGTGAGTGCTGGAGTGCTGCATCAGATGACCTGGCCTCCACAATCACCCGACCTCAACCCAATTGAGATGGTTTGGGATGAGTTAGACCGCGGAGTGAAAGAACAGCAGCCAACAAGTGCTCAGCATATGTGGGAACACCTTCAAGACTGATGGAAAAGCATTCCAGGTGAAGCTGGTTGAAATAATGCCAAGAGTGTGCAAAGCTGTCATCAAGGCAAAGGGTGGTTACTTTGAAGAATCTAAAATATAATATATTTTGATTTGATTAACATTTTTTTGGTTACTACATGGTTCCATATGTGTTATTTCATAGTTTTGATGTCTTCACTATTATTCTATAATATAGAAAATAGTGAAAATAAAGAAAAATCCAGGAATGAGTAGCTGTGTCCAAACTTTTGACTGGTACTGTATATCAACATATTTGTTTTTATTTAACTAGGCAAGTCAGTTAAGAACAAATTCTTATTTTCAATGACGCCTAGGAACAGTGGGTTAACTGCCTGTTCAGGGGCAGAACGACAGATTTGTACCTTGTCAGCTCTGGGATTAGATCTTGCAACCTTTCGGTTACTGGTCCAACGCTCTAACCACTAGGCTACCTGCCGCCCCATAATTATATAATGGAATAAAACCACCATAATTAAGATAAATCAAAATTATTACATGGAATAAGACAGCCTTAATGAAGACAAATCCACATTATAATTATGGAATAAAACAACCTTAAGATAAGGCAACACTATGATAATACCAACAACCATAGAAATGATTTACAGAATGTTTAACTACCCAAAGGTAGTCTACTTGGATCTACAGAAAGGAATGAAAGTCTTCCAATGTCAACAAGACCACAAGACACAGTAACGCAGAGAAAAGAACCTCTGCTCAACAATTTATGGAATTCAACCACAAAACAACAGGAAGACAATGACATCCCTACATTGGTCTCACTGTGAAAAGCTCTTCACTATTGTGTCTGTCTTATGTATGCCAACTCTACTTCTACATAGTAACAGTGTATTTATTACCCTGTCTCTGGCACAGGGGGGAGAGAGGTAGAGGTGAGTATAGCGGTATTTTAATACCAGATTCACACGATAGGGGCCCACCCGAACCGTACCCTTCTGCTTGTGGTCCTTTCCAGTATGGTTCCAGCAATTATGGTGGATGTTTAACCAGGCAAGCTCAGTTTCTCAGCTTGGCTTGAGTAGGTTTGGCCCTATAACGTGAATGAGGATTAAATGGCATTTTAAAGTGGCTTAGGACTTCATAAAATAGCTCTATTCTTCAATGAGAAGGCTCTGTGAAAGAGCTTCGTTTTATGGTCAAACTCAGCCCGTCTCTAGATGACAGTGGGAGGACAGACAGACGGACGGGGAGACAAGCTGTCAATCAATACCTTAAAACGTCAACAAACCAAAGTCATTACTGATTACTGCCCCAATTCTCAATGTTAACCACTAGATGTCCACAGTGCAATGATAATTAATTAGTCCTGACACAGAAAAACCATTACATTATCTATAGCTGATGGTAAGATATAATCAATGATATGTAAATATAATATATGTGAGCTTGTTTCAAAACAGAGAGGAAGGAATATCCATGTTGTTGCTATAGGGATCTCCATTTAAAAGGTAAGCTCTTTACATTTACAGCTGGGTCTATTTGAGGAGGGTAAATAATATAGCTGTAATACTAGTGGTGGCTAGGAAGGTGATAGATCATATTCCCCAGGGCTGTGTGTCCTGCTAATCTTACCTGCCGTTTCAGCCACACCTCTCCACTAATATATATTCATATCTACAAAACTAGTAGGGGTCAGGTGATAGATATATTGAGGTGATAGGTCATATTCCCCGGGGCTGTGTGTCCTGCTAATCTTACCTGCCATTCCAGCCACACCTCTCCACTAATATATATATTAATATCAACTAGTAGTGGTCAGGTGAAAGATATATTGAGGTGAAAGGTCATATTCCCCAGGGCTGTGTGTCCTGCTAATCTTACCTGACGTTCCAGCCACAGTAGTGAACCAGGTAGAGCACCTCTCCCCCCTCCACGTCAGCCTCTTTCACAGTGGCCTGGTACGTCTTCAGGCTGCGACCACGCCCATACCTCACCTGCACCTTCATCCCCGGGGGGTAACACTCAAACTCCTCCCCTTCCTCCCCCAGATCCTCATCACCACCATCGCCCTCCTGACTGCAGCTCTCATCCCTGAAATCAATGAAACACAGTTCAGCTTCCTGTTCACTTCCTGGTCCTAGGCTTCCCATAATGCACCACAACCACAACCACAAACCCACCCAAACCCCACTCTCACTACCTGCCACTAGGTAGGCCAAACCCACCATTGGCCTGGGACAACCGCCAACATCCAAGCCACTAATACTACAAAAACAACAACACACTACTAATAAATAACCCTCCTGGCCTCCAAGCACATACTACTAAATAACCCTCCTAGCCTCCAAGCACCGACTACTAAATAACCCTCCTGGCCTCCAAGCACATACTACTAAATAACCCTCCTGGCCTCCAAGCACATACTACTAAATAACCCTCCTAGCCTCCAAGCACATACTACTAAATAACCCTCCTAGCCTCCAAGCACCTACTACTAAATAACACCCCTAGCCTCAAGCCACTAGTACTAAATAACACCCCTAGCCTCCAAGCCACTACTAGTAAATAACCCCCCAGCCTCCAAGCCACTTCTACTAAATAACCCCCCCCTAGCCTCCATGCCACTACTACTAAATACCCCCCCTAGCCTCCAAGCCACTACTAGTAAATAACCCCCCAGCCTCCAAGCCACTTCTACTAAATACCCCCCCTAGCCTCCAAGCCACTACTAGTAAATAACCCCCCAGCCTCCAAGCCACTTCTACTAAATAACCCCCCTCAGCCTCCAAGCACATACTACTAAATAACCCTCCTAGCCTCCAAGGACATACTAATAAATAACCCTCCTAGTCTCCAAGCCACTACTACTAAATAACACCCCTAGCCTCAAGCCACTACTACTAAATAACACCCCTAGCCTCCAAGCCACTACTAGTAAATAACCCCCCAGCCTCCAAGCCACTTCTACTAAATAACCCCCCCTAGCCTCCATGCCACTACTACTAAATACCCCCCCTAGCCTCCAAGCCACTACTAGTAAATAACCCCCCAGCCTCCAAGCCACTTCTACTAAATAACCCCCCAGCCTCCATGCCACTTCTACTAAATAACCCCCCTAGCCTCCAAGCCACTACTACTAAATAACCCCCCTAGCCTTCAAGCCACTACTACTAAATCCCCCAGCCTCCAAGCCACTTCTACTAAATAACTCCCCAGCCTCCAAGCCACTTCTACTAAATAACACCCCTAGCCTCCAAGCCACTACTACTAAATAACCCCCCTAGCCTCCAAGCCACTACCACTAAATAACCACTTAGCCTCCAAGCCACTACTACTAAATAACCCCCCCTAGCCTCCAAGCCACTACGACTAAATAACCCCCCTAGCCTCCAAGCCACTACTACTAAATAACCCCCATAGCCTCCAAGCCACTACTACTAAATAACCCCCATAGCCTCCAAGCCACTACTAGTAAATATCCCCCCTAGCCCTCAAGCCACTACTACTAAATAACCCCCCTAGCCCTCAAGCCACTACGACTAAATAACCCCCCTAGCCTCCAAGCCACTACTACTAAATAACCCCCATAGCCTCCAAGTCACTACTAGTAAATAACCCCCCAGCCTCCAAGCCACTACTAGTAAATATCCCCCATAGCCTCCATGCCACTACTAGTAAATATCCCCCATAGCCTCCAAGCCACTTCTACTAAAGAACACACCTAGGCCCTCAGCCTCCAAGCCACTACTACTAAATAACCCCCCCTAGCCTCCAAGCCACTACGACTAAATAACCCCCCTAGCCTCCAAGCCACTACTACTAAATAACTCCCATAGCCTCCAAGCCACTACTAGTAAATAACCCCACTAGCCTCCAAGCCACTACTACTAAATAACGCCCCTAGCCTCCAAGCCACTACTACTAAATAACCCCCCTAGCCTCCAAGCCACTACTACTAAATAACCACTTAGCCTCCAAGCCACTACTACTAAATAACCCCCCCTAGCCTCCAAGCCACTACGACTAAATAACCCCCCTAGCCTCCAAGCCACTACTACTAAATAACCCCCATAGCCTCCAAGCCACTACTACTAAATAACCCCCATAGCCTCCAAGACACTACTAGTAAATATCCCCCCTAGCCCTCAAGCCACTACTACTAAATAACCCCCCTAGCCCTCAAGCCACTACGACTAAATAACCCCCCTAGCCTCCAAGCCACTACTACTAAATAACCCCCATAGCCTCCAAGTCACTACTAGTAAATAACCCCCCAGCCTCCAAGCCACTACTAGTAAATATCCCCCATAGCCTCCATGCCACTACTAGTAAATATCCCCCATAGCCTCCAAGCCACTTCTACTAAAGAACACACCTAGGCCCTCAGCCTCCAAGCCACTACTACTAAATAACCCCCCCTAGCCTCCAAGCCACTACGACTAAATAACCCCCCTAGCCTCCAAGCCACTACTACTAAATAACTCCCATAGCCTCCAAGCCACTACTAGTAAATAACCCCACTAGCCTCCAAGCCACTACTACTAAATAACGCCCCTAGCCTCCAAGCCACTACTACTAAATAACCCCCCTAGCCTCCAAGCCACTACTACTAAATAACCACTTAGCCTCCAAGCCACTACTACTAAATAACCCCCCCTAGCCTCCAAGCCACTACGACTAAATAACCCCCCTAGCCTCCAAGCCACTACTACTAAATAACCCCCATAGCCTCCAAGCCACTACTACTAAATAACCCCCATAGCCTCCAAGACACTACTAGTAAATATCCCCCCTAGCCCTCAAGCCACTACTACTAAATAACCCCCCTAGCCCTCAAGCCACTACGACTAAATAACCCCCCTAGCCTCCAAGCCACTACTACTAAATAACCCCCATAGCCTCCAAGCCACTACTAGTAAATAACCCCCCAGCCTCCAAGCCACTACTAGTAAATATCCCCCATAGCCTCCATGCCACTACTAGTAAATATCCCCCATAGCCTCCAAGCCACTTCTACTAAAGAACACACCTAGCCCCCTCAGCCTCCAAGCCACTACTACTAAATAACCCCCCCTAGCCTCCAAGCCACTACGACTAAATAACCCCCCTAGCCTCCAAGCCACTACTACTAAATAACCCCCATAGCCTCCAAGCCACTACTACTTAATACAACCTCTACCCTCCAAGCCACTACTACTAAATAACCCCCTAGCCTCCAAGCCACTACTAGTAAATAACCCCCCAGCCTCCAAGCCACTTCTACTAAATAACCCCCCCTAGCCTCCATGCCACTATTACTAAATACCCCCCCTAGCCTCCAAGCCACTACTAGTAAATAACCCCCCAGCCTCCAAGCCACTTCTACTAAATAACCCCCTAGCCTCCAAGCCACTACTACTAAATAACCCTCCTAGCCTCCAAGCAACTACTACTAAATCCCCCAGCCTCCAAACCACTTCTACTAAATAACTCCCCAGCCTCCAAGCCACTTCTACTAAATAACACCCCTAGCCTCCAAGCCACTACTACTAAATAACCCCCCTAGCCGCCAAGCCACTACTACTAAATAACCCCTTAGCCTCCAAGCCACTACTACTAAATAACCCCCCTAGCCTCCAAGCCACTACTACTAAATAACCCCCCCTAGCCTCCAAGCCAATACTACTAAATAACCCCCTTAGCCTCCAAGCCACTACTAGTAAATAACCCCCCAGCCTCCAAGCCACTTCTACTAAATAACCCCCCCTAGCCTCCATGCCACTACTACTAAATACCCCCCCCCCCCTAGCCTCCAAGCCACTACTAGTAATTAACCCCCCAGCCTCCAAGCCACTTCTACTAAATAGCCCCCCTAGCCTCCAAGCCACTACTACTAAATAACCCCCCTAGCCTCCAAGCCACTACTACTAAATAACCCCTTAGCCTCCAAGCCACTACTACTAAATAGCCCCCCTAGCCTCCAAGCCACTACTACTAAATGACCCCCTTAGCCTCCAAGCCACTACTAGTAAATACCCACCCTAGCCTCCAAGCCACTACTAGTAAATATCCCCCCTAGGCCCAAGCCACTACTACTAAATAACACCCCTAACCTCCAAGCCACTACTAGTAAATAACCACCCAGCCTCCAAGCCACTTCTACTAAATAACCCCCTAGCCTCCAAGCCACTACTACTAAATCCCCCAGCCTCCAAGCCACTTCTACTAAAGAACACACCTAGCCCCCTCAGCCTCCAAGCAACTTCTACTAAATAACACACCTAGACCCCTCAGCCTCCAAGCCACTACTACAAAACAACCCCCCTGGACTCCAAACCATTACAACTAAAATACTTCCATAGTGTCCCCTCCCTCCAAGCCACTGCTAGTAAATAACCCCCCCCCCCCTAGCCTCCAACACCACTACGAATAAATAACCCCCCTAGCCTCCAAGCCACTACTACTAAATAACACACCTAGCCCCCTCAGCCTCCAAGCCACTTCTACTAAATAACACACCTAGCCCCCTAAGCCACTACGAATAAATACCCCCCCTAGCCTCCAAGCCACTACGACTAAATAACCCCCTAGCCTCCAAACCACTATTACTAAATAACCCCCCCTAGCCTCCAAACACACTACTACTAAATAACCCCCCTAGCCTCTACTACTAAATAACCCACCTAGCCTCCAAGCCACTACTACTAAATAACCCCCCTAGTCTCCTCAACCTCAAAGCCACTACTACTAAATAACCCCCCAGCCTCCAAATAACTACTAGTAAAAAACCCCCCTAGCCTCCAAGCCACTACTACTAAATAACCCCCCTAGCCTCCAAACCACTACTCCTATATAACCACCCAGCCTCCAAGCCAATACTACTAAATAACCCACCCAGCCTCCAAGCCACTACTACTAAATAACCCACCTAGACCTCCAAGCCACTACTACTAAAAAACCCCCCTAGCCTCTTCAAACTCCAAACCACTACTACTAAATAACCCCCCTAGCCTCCAAGCCACTACTACTAAATAACCCCCATAGCCTCCAAGCCACTAGTACTAAATAACCCCCATATCCTCCAAGCCACTACTACTAAATAACCCCCATAGCCTCCAAGCCACTACTACTAAATAACCCCCCTAGCCTCCAAGCCACTACTACTAAATAACCCCCCTAGCCTCCAAGCCACTACTACTAAATAACCCCACGAGCCTTCAAGCCACTACAACTAAATAACCCCCAATCCTTCAAGCCACAACTACTAAATAACCCCCCTAGCCTCAAAGCCACTACTACTAAATAACCCCCGGCCTCCAAGCCACTACTACCAAGTAACCCCCCAGCCTCCAAGCCACTACTACTAAATAGCCCCTCTAGCCTCCTCAACCTCCAAGCCACTACTACTAAATAACCCCTATAGCCTCCTCAACCTCCAAGCCACAACTACAAAATACCCCCCTTGCCTCCAAGCCACTACAACTAAATAACCCCCAATCCTTCAAGCCACAACTACTAAATAACCCCCCTAGCCTCCAAGCCACTAGTACTAAATAACCCCCCTAGCCTCCAAGCCACTACTACTAAATAACCCCACTAGACTTCAAGCCACTACTACTAAATAACCCCCAGCCTCCAAGCCACTTCTACCAAATAACCCCCCTAGCCTCCAAGCCACTACTACTAAATAATCCCCCTAGCCTCAAAGCCACTACTACTAAAATAACCCCCAACCTCCAAGCCACTACTACTAAATAACCCCTCTAGCCTCCAAGCCACTACTACTAAATAACCCCCATTCCTTCAAGCCACAACTACTAAATAACCCCCCAGCCTCCAAGCCATTACTACTAAAACAACCCCCTAGCCTCCAAGCCACTACTACTAAATAACCCCCCAGCCTCCAAGCCAATACTACTAAATAACCCCCCTAGCCTCCTCAACCTCCAAGCCACTACTACTAAATAACCCACCTAGCCACCAAACCACTACTACTAAATAACCCCTCTAGCCTCCAAGCCACTACTACTAAATAACCCCCATAGCCTCCAAGCCACTAGTACTAAATAACCCCCCTCATCCTCCAAGCCACTTCTACTAAAGAACACACCTAGCACCCTCAGCCTCCAAGCCACTTATACTAAAGAACACACCTAGCCCCCTCAGCCTCCAAGCCACTTCTACTAAATAACACACCTAGCCCCCTCAGCCTCCAAGCCACTTCTACTAAATAACACACCTAGACCCCTCAGCCTCCAAGCCACTACTACAAAACAACCCCCCTGGACTCCAAACCATTACAACTAAAATACTTCCCTAGTGTCCCCTCACTCCAAGCCACTGCTAGTAAATAACCCCCCCTAGCCTCCAAGCCACTACGAAAAAAATAACCCCCCTAGCCTCCAAGCCACTACGACTAAATAACCCCCCTAGCCTCCAAACCACTACTACTTAATAACCCACCTAGCCTCCAAGCCACTACTACTAAATAACCCACCTAGCCTCTTCAACCTCCAAGCCACTACTACTAAATAACCTCCCTAGCCTCCAAGCCACTACTACTAAATAATCCCCCTAGCCTCAAAGCCACTACTACTAAAATAAACCCCAGCCTCCAAGCCACTACTACTAAATAACCCCTCTAGCCTCCAAGCCACTACTACTAAATAACCCCCAATCCTTCAAGCCACAACTACTAAATAACCCCCCAGCCTCCAAGCCATTACTACTAAAACAACCCCACAGCCTCCAAGCCACTACTACTAAATAACCCCTATAGCCTCCTCAACCTCCAAGCCACAACTACAAAATACCCCCCTTGCCTCCAAGCCACTACAACTAAATAACCCCCAATCCTTCAAGCCACAACTACTAAATAACCCCCCTAGCCTCCAAGCCACTAGTACTAAATAACCCCCCTAGCCTCCAAGCCACTACTACTAAATAACCCCACTAGACTTCAAGCCACTACTACTAAATAACCCCCAGCCTCCAAGCCACTTCTACCAAATAACCCCCCTAGCCTCCAAGCCACTACTACTAAATAATCCCCCTAGCCTCCAAGCCACTACTACTAAATAACCCCCCTAGCCTCCAAGCCACTACTACTAAATAACCCCACGAGCCTTCAAGTAAATAAACTAAATAACCCCCAATCCTTCAAGCCACAACTACTAAATAACCCCCCTAGCCTCAAAGCCACTACTACTAAATAACCCCCGGCCTCCAAGCCACTACTACCAAGTAACCCCCCAGCCTCCAAGCCACTACTACTAAATAGCCCCTCTAGCCTCCTCAACCTCCAAGCCACTACTACTAAATAACCCCTATAGCCTCCTCAACCTCCAAGCCACAACTACAAAATACCCCCCTTGCCTCCAAGCCACTACAACTAAATAACCCCCAATCCTTCAAGCCACAACTACTAAATAACCCCCCTAGCCTCCAAGCCACTAGTACTAAATAACCCCCCTAGCCTCCAAGCCACTACTACTAAATAACCCCACTAGACTTCAAGCCACTACTACTAAATAACCCCCAGCCTCCAAGCCACTTCTACCAAATAACCCCCCTAGCCTCCAAGCCACTACTACTAAATAATCCCCCTAGCCTCAAAGCCACTACTACTAAAATAACCCCCAGCCTCCAAGCCACTACTACTAAATAACCCCTCTAGCCTCCAAGCCACTACTACTAAATAACCCCCATTCCTTCAAGCCACAACTACTAAATAACCCCCCAGCCTCCAAGCCATTACTACTAAAACAACCCCCTAGCCTCCAAGCCACTACTACTAAATAACACCCCAGCCTCCAAGCCAATACTACTAAATAACCCCGCTAGCCTCCTCAACCTCCAAGCCACTACTACTAAATAACCCACCTAGCCACCAAACCACTACTACTAAATAACCCCTCTAGCCTCCAAGCCACTACTACTAAATAACCCCCATAGCCTCCAAGCCACTAGTACTAAATAACCCCCCTCATCCTCCAAGCCACTTCTACTAAAGAACACACCTAGCACCCTCAGCCTCCAAGCCACTTATACTAAAGAACACACCTAGCCCCCTCAGCCTCCAAGCCACTTCTACTAAATAACACACCTAGCCCCCTCAGCCTCCAAGCCACTTCTACTAAATAACACACCTAGACCCCTCAGCCTCCAAGCCACTACTACAAAACAACCCCCCTGGACTCCAAACCATTACAACTAAAATACTTCCCTAGTGTCCCCTCACTCCAAGCCACTGCTAGTAAATAACCCCCCCTAGCCTCCAAGCCACTACGAAAAAAATAACCCCCCTAGCCTCCAAGCCACTACGACTAAATAACCCCCCTAGCCTCCAAACCACTACTACTTAATAACCCACCTAGCCTCCAAGCCACTACTACTAAATAACCCACCTAGCCTCTTCAACCTCCAAGCCACTACTACTAAATAACCTCCCTAGCCTCCAAGCCACTAGTACTAAATAACCCCCCTAGCCTCCAAGCCACTACTACTAAATAACCCCACTAGACTTCAAGCCACTACTACTAAATAACCCCCCAGCCTCCAAGCCACTACGACTAAATAACCCCCCTAGCCTCCAAACCACTACTACTTAATAACCCACCTAGCCTCCAAGCCACTACTACTAAATAACCCACCTAGCCTCTTCAACCTCCAAGCCACTACTACTAAATAACCTCCCTAGCCTCCAAGCCACTAGTACTAAATAACCCCCCTAGCCTCCAAGCCACTACTACTAAATAACCCCACTAGACTTCAAGCCACTACTACTAAATAACCCCTCTAGCCTCCAAGCCACTACTACTAAATAACCCCTCTAGCCTCCAAGCCACTACTACTAAATAACCCCCAATCCTTCAAGCCACAACTACTAAATAACCCCCCAGCCTCCAAGCCATTACTACTAAAACAACCCCACAGCCTCCAAGCCACTACTACTAAATAACCCCCCAGCCTCCAAGCCAATACTACTAAATAACCCCCCTAGCCTCCTCAACCTCCAAGCCACTACTTCTAAATAACCCCCCTAGCCACCAAGCCATTACTACTAAATAACCCCCTTAGCCTCCAAGCCACTACTACTAAATAACCCCTCTAGCCTCCAAGCCACTACTACAAAACAACCCCCCTGGACTCCAAACCATAACAACTAAAATACTTCCCTAGTGTCCCCTCCCTCCAAGCCACTGCTAGTAAATAACCCCCCCTAGCCTCCAAAGACACTACTACTAAATAACCCCCCTATTCTCCTCAAACTCCAAGCCACTACTACTAAATAACCCACCTAGCCTCCAAGCCGCTACTACTAAATAAGCCCCCCTAGTCTCCTCAACCTCGAAGCCACTACTACTATAAAACCCCCAGGCCTCCAAGACAATACTACTAAATAACCCACCTAGCCTCCAAGCCACTACTACTAAATTACCCCCCTAGCCTCTTCAACCTCCAAGCCACTACTACAAAATAACCTCCCCAGCCTCCACGTAACTATTACTAAATAACCCACCTAGCCTCCAAGTAACTACTACTAAATAACCCCCCAGCCTCCAAGCCACTTCTACTAAATAACCCCCCTAGCCTCCAAGCCACTACTACTAAATAATCCCCCTAGCCTCCAAGCCACTAGTACTAAATAACCCCCCTAGCCTCCAAGCCACTAGTACTAAATAACCCCCCCAGCCTCCAAGCCACAACTACTAAATAACCCCACTAGACTTCAAGCCACTACTACTAAATAACCCCCCAGCCTCCAAGCCACTTCTACTAAATAACCCCCTAGCCTCCAAGCCACTACTACTAAATAATCCCCCTTGCCTCAAAGCCACTACTACTAAAATAACCCCCAGCCTCCAAGCCACTACTACTAAGTAACCCACCAGCCTCCAAGCCACTACTACTAAATAGCCCCCCTAGCCTCCTCAACCTCCACGCCACTACTACTAAATAACCCCCCTATCCTCCAAGCCACAACTACTAAATAACCCCCCTAGCCTCCAAGCCACTACAACTAAATAACCCCCCAGCCTGCAAGCAACTACTACTAAATAACCCCACTAGCCATCTAGTCACTAGTACTAAATAACCCACATAGCCTCCAAGCCACTACTACTAAACAACCCCCATAGCCTCCAAGCCACTACTACTAAACAACCCCCCTAGCCTCCAAGCCACTACTACTAAATAACCCCCCTAGCCTCCAAGCCACTACTACTAAATAACCCCCAATCCTTCAAGCCACAACTACTAAATAACTCCCCAGCCTCCAAGCCATTACTACTAAAACAACCCCACAGCCTCCAAGCCACTACTACTAAATAACCCCCCAGCCTCCAAGCCAATCCTACTAAATAACCCCCCTAGCCTCCTCAACCTCCAAGCCACTACTACTAAATAACCCCCCTAGCCGCCAAGCCACTACTACTAAATAACCCCCTTAGCCTCCAAGCCACTACTACTAAATAACCCCACTAGGCTCCAAGCCACTACTACTAAATAACCCCACCTAGCCTCCAAGCCACTACTACTAAATAACCCCCCTAACCTCCAAGCCACTACTACTAAATAACCCACGTAGACTCTTCACCCTCCAAGCCACTACTACTAAATAACCCACCTAGCCTCCAAGCACACACTACTAAATAACCCTCCTAGCCTCCAAGCACATACTACTAAATAACCCCCCTAGCCTCCAAGCCACTACTACTAAATAATCCCCCTAGCCTCCAAGCCACTAGTACTAAATAACCCCCCTAGCCTCCAAGCCACTAGTACTAAATAACCCCCCCAGCCTCCAAGCCACAACTACTAAATAACCCCACTAGACTTCAAGCCACTACTACTAAATAACCCCCCAGCCTCCAAGCCACTTCTACTAAATAACCCCCCTAGCCTCCAAGCCACTACTACTAAATAATCCCCCTTGCCTCAAAGCCACTACTACTAAAATAACCCCCAGCCTCCAAGCCACTACTACTAAGTAACCCACCAGCCTCCAAGCCACTACTACTAAATAGCCCCCCTAGCCTCCTCAACCTCCAAGCCACTACTACTAAATAACCCCCCTATCCTCCAAGCCACAACTACTAAATAACCCCCCTAGCCTCCAAGCCACTACAACTAAATAACCCCCCAGCCTGCAAGCAACTACTACTAAATAACCCCACTAGCCATCTAGTCACTAGTACTAAATAACCCACATAGCCTCCAAGCCACTACTACTAAACAACCCCCATAGCCTCCAAGCCACTACTACTAAACAACCCCCCTAGCCTCCAAGCCACTACTACTAAATAACCCCCCTAGCCTCCAAGCCACTACTACTAAATAACCCCCAATCCTTCAAGCCACAACTACTAAATAACTCCCCAGCCTCCAAGCCATTACTACTAAAACAACCCCACAGCCTCCAAGCCACTACTACTAAATAACCCCCCAGCCTCCAAGCCAATCCTACTAAATAACCCCCCTAGCCTCCTCAACCTCCAAGCCACTACTACTAAATAACCCCCCTAGCCGCCAAGCCACTACTACTAAATAACCCCCTTAGCCTCCAAGCCACTACTACTAAATAACCCCACTAGGCTCCAAGCCACTACTACTAAATAACCCCACCTAGCCTCCAAGCCACTACTACTAAATAACCCCCCTAACCTCCAAGCCACTACTACTAAATAACCCACGTAGACTCTTCACCCTCCAAGCCACTACTACTAAATAACCCACCTAGCCTCCAAGCACACACTACTAAATAACCCTCCTAGCCTCCAAGCACATACTACTAAATAACCCTCCTAGCCTCCAAGCACCTACTACTAAATAACACCCCTAGCCTCAAGCCACTACTACTAAATAACACCCCTAGCCTCCAAGCCACTACTAGTAAATAACCCCCCAGCCTCCAAGCCACTTCTACTAAATAACCCCCCCTAGCCTCCATGCCACTACTACTAAATACCCCCCTAGCCTCCAAGCCACTACTAGTAAATAACCCCCCAGCCTCCAAGCCACTTCTACTAAATAACCCCCCTAGCCTCCATGCCACTACTACTAAATACCCCCCCTAGCCTCCAAGCCACTTCTACTAAATAACCCCCCAGCCTCCAAGCCACTACTACTAAATAACCCCCCTCAGCCTCCAAGCACATACTACTAAATAACCCTCCTATCCTCCAAGGACATACTAATAAATAACCCTCCTAGTCTCCAAGCCACTACTACTAAATAACCCCCCTAGCCTCCATGCCACTACTACTAAATACCCCCCCTAGCCTCCAAGCCACTTCTACTAAATAACCCCCATAGCCTCCATGCCACTACTAGTAAATATCCCCCATAGCCTCCAAGCCACTTCTACTAAAGAACACACCTAGCCCCCTCAGCCTCCAAGCCACTACTACTAAATAACCCCCCCTAGCCTACAAGCCACTACGACTAAATAACCCCCCTAGCCTCCAAGCCACTACTACTAAATAACTCCCATAGCCTCCAAGCCACTACTAGTAAATAACCCCCCTAGCCTCCAAGCCACTACTACTAAATAACGCCCCTAGCCTCCAAGCCACTACTACTAAATAACCCCCTAGCCTCCAAGCCACTACAAATAAATAACCCCCCAGCCTCCAAGCCACTTTTACTAAATAACCCCCCCTAGCCTCCATGCCACTACTACTAAATACCCCCCCCCCTAGCCTCCAAGCCACTACGACTAAATAACCCCCCTAGCCTCCAAGCCACTACTACTAAATAACTCCCATAGCCTCCAAGCCACTACTAGTAAATAACCCCCCTAGCCTCCAAGCCACTACTACTAAATAACGCCCCTAGCCTCCAAGCCACTACTACTAAATAACCCCCCTAGCCTCCAAGCCACTACTACTAAATAACCACTTAGCCTCCAAGCCACTACTACTAAATAACCCCCCCTAGCCTCCAAGCCACTACGACTAAATAACCCCCCTAGCCTCCAAGCCACTACTACTAAATAACCCCCATAGCCTCCAAGCCACTACTACTAAATAACCCCCATAGCCTCCAAGCCACTACTAGTAAATATCCCCCCTAGCCCTCAAGCCACTACTACTAAATAACCCCCCTAGCCCTCAAGCCACTACGACTAAATAACCCCCCTAGCCTCCAAGCCACTACTACTAAATAACCCCCATAGCCTCCAAGCCACTACTAGTAAATAACCCCCCAGCCTCCAAGCCACTACTAGTAAATATCCCCCATAGCCTCCATGCCACTACTAGTAAATATCCCCCATAGCCTCCAAGCCACTTCTACTAAAGAACACACCTAGCCCCCTCAGCCTCCAAGCCACTACTACTAAATAACCCCCCCTAGCCTCCAAGCCACTACGACTAAATAACCCCCCTAGCCTCCAAGCCACTACTACTAAATAACCCCCATAGCCTCCAAGCCAATACTACTTAATAAAACCTCTACCCTCCAAGCCACTACTACTAAATAACCCCCTAGCCTCCAAGCCACTACAAATAAATAACCCCCTAGCCTCCAAGCCACTACTACTAAATAACCCCCTAGCCTCCAAGCCAATACTACTAAATAACCCCCCTAGCCTCCAAGCCACTACTACTAAATAACCCCCCAGCCTCCAAGCCACTACTACTAAATAACCCCACTAGCCTCCAAGCCACTACTACTAAATAAGCACCTAGCCTCCAAGCCAAAAATATGAAATAACCCCCCTAGCCTCCAAACCACTACTACTAAATAACCCACTTAGCCTCCAAGCCATTGCTACTAATTAACCACCTAGCATCCAAAACCTCCAAGCCACTACTACTAAATAACCCCTGTAGCCACCAAAACAATATTAATAAATAACTCCCATAGGCTTGAAGCCAGTTCTACCAAATAACACACCTAGCCTCCAAGCCACTACTACTAAATAACCCCCATAGCCTCCAAGCCACTACTACTAAATAACCCCCATAGCCTCCAAGCCACTACTAGTAAATATCCCCCCTAGCCCTCAAGCCACTACTACTAAATAACCCCCCTAGCCCTCAAGCCACTACGACTAAATAACCCCCCTAGCCTCCAAGCCACTACTACTAAATAACTCCCATAGCCTCCAAGCCACTACTAGTAAATAACCCTCCTAGCCTCCAAGGACATACTAATAAATAACCCTCCTAGACTCCAAGCACATACTACTAAATAACCCTCCTAGTCTCCAAGCCACTACTACTAAATAACACCCTTAGCCTCAAGCCACTACTACTAAATAACACCCCTAGCCTCTAAGCCACTACTAGTAAATAACCCCCCAGCCTCCAAGCCACTTCTACTAAATAACCCCCCCTAGCCTCCATGCCACTACTACTAAATACCCCCCCTAGCCTCCAAGCCACTACTAGTAAATAACCCCCCAGCCACCGAGCCACTTCTACTAAATAACCCCCCTAGCCTCCAAGCCACTACTACTAAATAACCCTCCTAGCCTCCAAGCAACTACTACTAAATCCCCCAGCCTCCAAACCACTTCTACTAAATAACTCCCTAGCCTCCAAGCCACTTCTACTAAATAACACCCCTAGCCTCCAAGCCACTACTACTAAATAACCCACCTAGCCGCCAAGCCACTACTACTAAATAACCCCTTAGCCTCCAAGCCACTACTACTAAATAACCCCCCTAGCCTCCAAGCCACTATTACTAAATAACCCCCCCTAGCCTCCAAGCCACTACTACTAAATAACCCCCCTAGCCTCCAAGCCACTACTAGTAAATAACCCCCCAGCCTCCAAGCCACTTCTACTAAATAACCCCCCCCTAGCCTCCATGCCACTACTACTAAATACCCCCCCCCCTAGCCTCCAAGCCACTACTAGTAAATAACCCCCCAGCCTCCAAGCCACTTCTACTAAATAGCCCCCCTAGCCTCCAAGCCACTACTACTAAATAACCCCCCTAGCCTCCAAGCCACTACTACTAAATAACCCCTTAGCCTCCAAGCCACTACTACTAAATAACCCCCCTAGCCTCCAAGCCACTACTACTAAATGACCCCCTTAGCCTCCAAGCCACTACTAGTAAATACCCACCCTAGCCTCCAAGCCACTACTAGTAAATATCCCCCCTAGCCCTCAAGCCACTACGACTAAATAACCCCCCTAGCCTCCAAACCACTACTACTAAATAACCCCCATAGCCTCCAAGCCACTACTACTAAATAACCCCCATAGCCTCCAAGCCACTACTAGTAAGTATCCCCCCTAGCCCTCAAGCCACTACTACTAAATAACACCCCTAGCCCTCAAGCCACTAGTACTAAATAACCCCCCTAGCCTCCAAGCCAAAAATATTAAATAACCCCCTTAGCCTCCAAGCCATTGCTACTAATTAACCCCCTAGCTTCCAAAACCTCCAAGCCACTACTACTAAATAACGCCTGTAGCCACCAAAATAATATTAATAAATTACTCCCATAGCCTCGAATCCAGTTCTACCAAATAACACACCTAGCCTCCAAGCCACTACTACTAAAGAACACACCTAGCCCCCTCAGCCTCCAAGCCACTTCTACTAAAGAACACACCTAGCCCCCTCAGCCTCCAAGCCACTTCTACTAAAGAACACACCTAGCCCCCTCAGCCTCCAAGCCACTTCTACTAAAGAACACACCTAGCCTCCAAGGATATACTAATAAATAACCCTCCTAGACTCCAAGCACCTACTTCTAAATAACCCTCCTAGTCTCCAAGCCACTACTACTAAATAACACCCCTAGGCCCAAGCCACTACTACTAAATAACACCCCTAGCCTCCAAGCCACTACTAGTAAATAACCACCCTAGCCTCCAAGCCACTACTAGTAAATAACCCCCCAGCCTCCAAGCCACTTCTACTAAATAACCCCCCAGCCTCCAAGCCACTTCTATTTAAATAACCCCCCTAGCCTCCAGGCCACTACTACTAAATCCCCCAGCCTCCAAGCCACTTCTACTAAATAACTCCCCAGCCTACAAGACACTTCTACTAAAGAACAAACCTAGCCCCCTCAGCCTCCAAGCAACTTCTACTAAATAACACACCTAGACCCCTCAGCCTCCAAGCCACTACTACAAAACAACCCCCCTGGACTCCAAACCATTACAACTAAAATACTTCCATAGTGTCCCCTCCCTCCAAGCCACTATTACTAAATAACCCCCCCCCCCCCCCCAGCCCCCTAAGCCACTACGAATAAATACCCCCCTAGCCTCCAAGCCACTACGGCTAAATAACCCCCTAGCCTCCAAACCACTATTACTAAATAACCCCCCCTAGCCTCCAAACACACTACTACTAAATAACCCCCCTATTCTCCTCAAACTCCAAGCCACTACTACTAAATAACCCCCCAGCCTCCAAATAACTACTAGTAAAAAAAAAACCTAGCCTCCAAGCCACTACTACTAAATAACCCCCCTAGCCTCCAAGCCACTACTACTAAATAACCCACCTAGCCTCCAAGCCACTACTACTAAAAAACCTCCCTAGCCTCTTCAACCTCCAAACCACTACTACTAAATAACCCCCCTAGCCTCCAAGCCACTACTACTAAATAACCCCCATAGCCTCCAAGCCACTAGTACTAAATAACCCCCAAATCCTCCAAGCCACTACTACTAAATAACCCCCATAGCCTCCAAGCCACTACTACTAAATAACCCCCCTAGCCTCCAAGCCACTACTACTAAATAACCCCCCCTAGCCTCCAAGCCACTAATACTAAATAACCCCCTCAGCCTCCAAGCCACTACTAGTAAATACCCACCCTAGCCTCCTAGCCACTACTAGTAAATATCCCCCCTAGCCCTCAAGCCACTACGACTAAATAACCCCCCTAGCCTCCAAACCACTACTACTAAATAACCCCCATAGCCTCCAAGCCAATACTACTTAATAAAACCTCTACCCTCCAAGCCACTACTACTAAATAACCCCCTAGCCTCCAAGCCACTACAAATAAATAACCCCCTAGCCTCCAAGCCACTACTACTAAATAACCCCCTAGCCTCCAAGCCAATACTACTAAATAACCCCCCTAGCCTCCAAGCCACTACTACTAAATAACCCCCCAGCCTCCAAGCCACTACTACTAAATAACCCCACTAGCCTCCAAGCCACTACTACTAAATAAGCACCTAGCCTCCAAGCCAAAAATATGAAATAACCCCCCTAGCCTCCAAACCACTACTACTAAATAACCCACTTAGCCTCCAAGCCATTGCTACTAATTAACCACCTAGCATCCAAAACCTCCAAGCCACTACTACTAAATAACCCCTGTAGCCACCAAAACAATATTAATAAATAACTCCCATAGGCTTGAAGCCAGTTCTACCAAATAACACACCTAGCCTCCAAGCCACTACTACTAAATAACCCCCATAGCCTCCAAGCCACTACTACTAAATAACCCCCATAGCCTCCAAGCCACTACTAGTAAATATCCCCCCTAGCCCTCAAGCCACTACTACTAAATAACCCCCCTAGCCCTCAAGCCACTACGACTAAATAACCCCCCTAGCCTCCAAGCCACTACTACTAAATAACTCCCATAGCCTCCAAGCCACTACTAGTAAATAACCCTCCTAGCCTCCAAGGACATACTAATAAATAACCCTCCTAGACTCCAAGCACATACTACTAAATAACCCTCCTAGTCTCCAAGCCACTACTACTAAATAACACCCTTAGCCTCAAGCCACTACTACTAAATAACACCCCTAGCCTCTAAGCCACTACTAGTAAATAACCCCCCAGCCTCCAAGCCACTTCTACTAAATAACCCCCCCTAGCCTCCATGCCACTACTACTAAATACCCCCCCTAGCCTCCAAGCCACTACTAGTAAATAACCCCCCAGCCACCGAGCCACTTCTACTAAATAACCCCCCTAGCCTCCAAGCCACTACTACTAAATAACCCTCCTAGCCTCCAAGCAACTACTACTAAATCCCCCAGCCTCCAAACCACTTCTACTAAATAACTCCCTAGCCTCCAAGCCACTTCTACTAAATAACACCCCTAGCCTCCAAGCCACTACTACTAAATAACCCACCTAGCCGCCAAGCCACTACTACTAAATAACCCCTTAGCCTCCAAGCCACTACTACTAAATAACCCCCCTAGCCTCCAAGCCACTATTACTAAATAACCCCCCCTAGCCTCCAAGCCACTACTACTAAATAACCCCCCTAGCCTCCAAGCCACTACTAGTAAATAACCCCCCAGCCTCCAAGCCACTTCTACTAAATAACCCCCCCCTAGCCTCCATGCCACTACTACTAAATACCCCCCCCCCTAGCCTCCAAGCCACTACTAGTAAATAACCCCCCAGCCTCCAAGCCACTTCTACTAAATAGCCCCCCTAGCCTCCAAGCCACTACTACTAAATAACCCCCCTAGCCTCCAAGCCACTACTACTAAATAACCCCTTAGCCTCCAAGCCACTACTACTAAATAACCCCCCTAGCCTCCAAGCCACTACTACTAAATGACCCCCTTAGCCTCCAAGCCACTACTAGTAAATACCCACCCTAGCCTCCAAGCCACTACTAGTAAATATCCCCCCTAGCCCTCAAGCCACTACGACTAAATAACCCCCCTAGCCTCCAAACCACTACTACTAAATAACCCCCATAGCCTCCAAGCCACTACTACTAAATAACCCCCATAGCCTCCAAGCCACTACTAGTAAGTATCCCCCCTAGCCCTCAAGCCACTACTACTAAATAACACCCCTAGCCCTCAAGCCACTAGTACTAAATAACCCCCCTAGCCTCCAAGCCAAAAATATTAAATAACCCCCTTAGCCTCCAAGCCATTGCTACTAATTAACCCCCTAGCTTCCAAAACCTCCAAGCCACTACTACTAAATAACGCCTGTAGCCACCAAAATAATATTAATAAATTACTCCCATAGCCTCGAATCCAGTTCTACCAAATAACACACCTAGCCTCCAAGCCACTACTACTAAAGAACACACCTAGCCCCCTCAGCCTCCAAGCCACTTCTACTAAAGAACACACCTAGCCCCCTCAGCCTCCAAGCCACTTCTACTAAAGAACACACCTAGCCCCCTCAGCCTCCAAGCCACTTCTACTAAAGAACACACCTAGCCTCCAAGGATATACTAATAAATAACCCTCCTAGACTCCAAGCACCTACTTCTAAATAACCCTCCTAGTCTCCAAGCCACTACTACTAAATAACACCCCTAGGCCCAAGCCACTACTACTAAATAACACCCCTAGCCTCCAAGCCACTACTAGTAAATAACCACCCTAGCCTCCAAGCCACTACTAGTAAATAACCCCCCAGCCTCCAAGCCACTTCTACTAAATAACCCCCCAGCCTCCAAGCCACTTCTATTTAAATAACCCCCCTAGCCTCCAGGCCACTACTACTAAATCCCCCAGCCTCCAAGCCACTTCTACTAAATAACTCCCCAGCCTACAAGACACTTCTACTAAAGAACAAACCTAGCCCCCTCAGCCTCCAAGCAACTTCTACTAAATAACACACCTAGACCCCTCAGCCTCCAAGCCACTACTACAAAACAACCCCCCTGGACTCCAAACCATTACAACTAAAATACTTCCATAGTGTCCCCTCCCTCCAAGCCACTATTACTAAATAACCCCCCCCCCCCCCCCAGCCCCCTAAGCCACTACGAATAAATACCCCCCTAGCCTCCAAGCCACTACGGCTAAATAACCCCCTAGCCTCCAAACCACTATTACTAAATAACCCCCCCTAGCCTCCAAACACACTACTACTAAATAACCCCCCTATTCTCCTCAAACTCCAAGCCACTACTACTAAATAACCCCCCAGCCTCCAAATAACTACTAGTAAAAAAAAAACCTAGCCTCCAAGCCACTACTACTAAATAACCCCCCTAGCCTCCAAGCCACTACTACTAAATAACCCACCTAGCCTCCAAGCCACTACTACTAAAAAACCTCCCTAGCCTCTTCAACCTCCAAACCACTACTACTAAATAACCCCCCTAGCCTCCAAGCCACTACTACTAAATAACCCCCATAGCCTCCAAGCCACTAGTACTAAATAACCCCCAAATCCTCCAAGCCACTACTACTAAATAACCCCCATAGCCTCCAAGCCACTACTACTAAATAACCCCCCTAGCCTCCAAGCCACTACTACTAAATAACCCCCCCTAGCCTCCAAGCCACTAATACTAAATAACCCCCTCAGCCTCCAAGCCACTACTAGTAAATACCCACCCTAGCCTCCTAGCCACTACTAGTAAATATCCCCCCTAGCCCTCAAGCCACTACGACTAAATAACCCCCCTAGCCTCCAAACCACTACTACTAAATAACCCCTTAGCCTCCAAGCCATTACTACTAAATAACCCCCCTAGCCTCCAAGCCACTACTACTAAATTACCCCCTCAGCCTCCAAGCCACTACTAGTAAATACCCACCCTAGCCTCCAAGCCACTACTAGTAAATATCCCCCCTAGCCCTCAAGCAACTACGACTAAATAACCCCCCTAGCCTCCAAACCACTACTACTAAATAACCCCCATAGCCTCCAAGCCACTACTACTAAATAACCCCCCTAGCCTCTAAGCCACTACTACTAAATAACCCCGATAGCCTCCAAGCCACGAGTACTAAATAACCCCCATAACCTCCAAGCCACTACTACTAAATAACCCCAATAGCCTCCAAACCACTACTACTAAATAACCCCCCTAGCCTCCAAGCCACTACTACTAAATAATCCCCCTAGCCTCAAAGCCACTACTACTAAAATAACCCCCACTCTCCAAGCCACTACTACTAAGTAACCCCCCAGCCTTCAAGCCACTACTACTAAATAGCCCCCCTAGCCTCCTCAACCTCCAAGCCACTACTACTAAATAACCCCTCTAGCCTCCTCAACCTCCAATCCACTACAACTAAATAACCCCCAATCCTTCAAGCCACAACTACTAAATAACCCCCCTAGCCTCCAAGCCACTACTATTAAATAACCCCCCAGCCTCCAAGCCACAACTACAAAATAACCCCCCAGCCTCCAAGCAACTACTACTAAATACCCCCCCTAGCCTTCAAGCCACTACTACTAAATAACCCCCCAGCCTCCAAGCAACTACTACTAAATAACCCCCCTAGCCACCTCAACCTCCAAGCCACTACTACTAAATAACCCCCCTAGCCTCCAAGCCACTACTACTAAATGACCCCCTTAGCCTCCAAGCCACTACTACTAAATAACCCCCCTAGCCTCCAAGCCACTACTACTAAATAACCCCCCTAGCCTTCAAGCCACTACTACTAAATAACCCCCTTAGCCTCCAAGCCACTACTACTAAAATAACACCCAGTCTCCAAGCCACTACTACTGAGTAACCCCCCAGCCTCCAAGCCACTACTACTAAATAGCCCCCCTAGCCTCCTCAACCTCCAAGCCACTACTACTAAATAACCCCTCTAGGCTCCTCAACCTCCAAGCATCTACTACAAAATAACCCCCCTAGCCTCCAAGCCACTACTACTAAATAACCCCCCTAGCCTCCAAGCCAAAACTACAAAATAACCCCCCTAGCCTCCAAGCCGCTACAACTAAATAACCCCCAATCCTTCATGCCACTACTACTAAATAACCCACCCGAGCCTCCAAGCCACTACTACTAAATAACCCCCTAGCCGCCTCCAAGCCACTACTACTAAATTAACCCCTTAGCCTCCAAGCCACTACTACTAAATAACCCCCCTAGCCTCCAAGCCACTAATACTAAATAACCCCGATAGCCTCCAAGCCACGAGTACTAAATAACCCCCATAACCTCCAAGCCACTACTACTAAATAACCCCCATAGCCTCCAAGCCACTACTACTAAATAACCCCCCTAGCCTCCAAGCCAGTACTACTAAATAACCCCCCCTAGCCTCCAAGCCACTACTACTAAATAACCCCCCTAGCCTCCAAGCCACTACTACTAAATATTCCCCCTAGCCTCAAAGCCACTACTACTAAAATAACCCCCAGCCTTCAAGCCACTACTACTAAGTAACCCCCCAGCCTCCAAGCCACTACTACTAAATAGCCCCCTAGCCTCCTCAACCTCCAAGCCACTACTACTAAATAACCCCCCTAGCCTCCAAGCCACTACTACTAAATAACCCCCCTAGCCTTCAAGCCACTACTACTAAATAACCCCCTTAGCCTCCAAGCCACTACTACTAAAATAACACCCAGTCTCCAAGCCACTACTACTGAGTAACCCCCCAGCCTCCAAGCCACTACTACTAAATAGCCCCCCTAGCCTCCTCAACCTCCAAGCCACTACTACTAAATAACCCCTCTAGGCTCCTCAACCTCCAAGCCACTACTACAAAATAACCCCCCTAGCCTCCAAGCCACTACTACTAAATAACCCCCCTAGCCTCCAAGCCAAAACTACAAAATAACCCCCCTAGCCTCCAAGCCACTACAACTAAATAACCCCCAATCCTTCATGCCACTACTACTAAATAACCCCCCCCCAGCCTCCAAGCCACTACTACTAAATAACCCCCTAGCCTCCTCCAAGCCACTACTACTAAATGAACCCCTTAGCCTCCAAGCCACTACTACTAAATAACCCCCCTAGCCTCCAAGCCACTACTACTAAATAACCCCCCTAGCCTCCAAGCCACTACTACTAAATAACCCCCCTAGCCTCCAAGCCACTACTACTAAATAACCCCGATAGCCTCCAAGCCACGAGTACTAAATAACCCCCATAACCTCCAAGCCATTACTACTAAATAACCCCAATAGCCTCCAAACCACTACTACTAAATAACCCCCCTAGCCTCCAAGCCACTACTACTAAATAACCCCCCTAGCCTCCAAGCCACTACTACTAAATAACCCCCCTAGCCTCCAAGCCACTACTACTAAATAATCCCCCTAGCCTCAAAGCCACTACTACTAAAATAACCCCCAGCCTTCAAGCCACTACTACTAAGTAACCCCCCAGCCTCCAAGCCACTACTACTAAATAGCCCCCCTAGCCTCCTCAACCTCCAAGCCACTACTACTAAATAACCCCTCTAGCCTCCTCAACCTCCAAGCCACAACTACTAAATAACCCCCTAGCCTCCAAGCCACTACAACTAAATAACCCCCAATCCTTCATGCCACTACTACTAAATAACCCCCCAGCCTCCAAGCCACAACTACAAAATAACCCCCCAGCCTCCAAGCCACTACTACTAAATGACCCCCTAGCCGTCTCCAAGCCACTACTACTAAATGACCCCCTTAGCCTCCAAGCCACTACTACTAAATAACCCCCCTAGCCTCCAAGCCAGTACTACTAAATAACCCCCCCTAGCCTCCAAGCCACTACTACTAAATAACCCCCCTAGCCTCCAAGCCACTACTACTAAATATTCCCCCTAGCCTCAAAGCCACTACTACTAAAATAACCCCCAGCCTTCAAGCCACTACTACTAAGTAACCCCCCAGCCTCCAAGCCACTACTACTAAATAGCCCCCTAGCCTCCTCAACCTCCAAGCCACTACTACTAAATAACCCCCCTAGCCTCCAAGCCACTACTACTAAATAACCCCCCTAGCCTTCAAGCCACTACTACTAAATAACCCCCTTAGCCTCCAAGCCACTACTACTAAAATAACACCCAGTCTCCAAGCCACTACTACTGAGTAACCCCCCAGCCTCCAAGCCACTACTACTAAATAGCCCCCCTAGCCTCCTCAACCTCCAAGCCACTACTACTAAATAACCCCTCTAGGCTCCTCAACCTCCAAGCCACTACTACAAAATAACCCCCCTAGCCTCCAAGCCACTACTACTAAATAACCCCCCTAGCCTCCAAGCCAAAACTACAAAATAACCCCCCTAGCCTCCAAGCCACTACAACTAAATAACCCCCAATCCTTCATGCCACTACTACTAAATAACCCCCCCCCAGCCTCCAAGCCACTACTACTAAATAACCCCCTAGCCTCCTCCAAGCCACTACTACTAAATGAACCCCTTAGCCTTCAAGCCACTACTACTAAATAACCCCCCTAGCCTCCAAGCCACTACTACTAAATAACCCCCCTAGCCTCCAAGCCACTACTACTAAATAACCCCCCTAGCCTCCAAGCCACTACTACTAAATAACCCCGATAGCCTCCAAGCCACGAGTACTAAATAACCCCCATAACCTCCAAGCCATTACTACTAAATAACCCCAATAGCCTCCAAACCACTACTACTAAATAACCCCCCTAGCCTCCAAGCCACTACTACTAAATAACCCCCCCTAGCCTCCAAGCCACTACTACTAAATAACCCCCCTAGCCTCCAAGCCACTACTACTAAATAATCCCCCTAGCCTCAAAGCCACTACTACTAAAATAACCCCCAGCCTTCAAGCCACTACTACTAAGTAACCCCCCAGCCTCCAAGCCACTACTACTAAATAGCCCCCCTAGCCTCCTCAACCTCCAAGCCACTACTACTAAATAACCCCTCTAGCCTCCTCAACCTCCAAGCCACAACTACTAAATAACCCCCTAGCCTCCAAGCCACTACAACTAAATAACCCCCAATCCTTCATGCCACTACTACTAAATAACCCCCCAGCCTCCAAGCCACAACTACAAAATAACCCCCCAGCCTCCAAGCCACTACTACTAAATGACCCCCTAGCCGTCTCCAAGCCACTACTACTAAATGACCCCCTTAGCCTCCAAGCCACTACTACTAAATAACCCCCCTAGCCTCCAAGCCAGTACTACTAAATAACCACCCCTAGCCTCCAAGCCACTACTACTAAATAACCCCCCTAGCCTCCAAGCCACTACTACTAAATAATCCCCCTAGCCTCAAAGCCACTACTACTAAAATAACCCCCACTCTCCAAGCCACTACTACTAAGTAACCCCCCAGCCTTCAAGCCACTACTACTAAATAGCCCCCCTAGCCTCCTCAACCTCCAAGCCACTACTACTAAATAACCCCTCTAGCCTCCTCAACCTCCAATCCACTACAACTAAATAACCCCCAATCCTTCAAGCCACAACTACTAAATAACCCCCCTAGCCTCCAAGCCACTACTACTAAATAACCCCCCAGCCTCCAAGCCACAACTACAAAATAACCCCCCTAGCCACCTCAACCTCCAAGCCACTACTACTAAATAACCCCCCTAGCCTCCAAGCCACTACTACTAAATGACCCACTTAGCCTCCAAGCCACTACTACTAAATAACCCCCCTAGCCTCCAAGCCACTACTACTAAATAACCCCCCTAGCCTTCAAGCCACTACTACTAAATAACCCCCTTAGCCTCCAAGCCACTACTACTAAAATAACACCCAGTCTCCAAGCCACTACTACTGAGTAACCCCCCAGCCTCCAAGCCACTACTACTAAATAGCCCCCCTAGCCTCCTCAACCTCCAAGCCACTACTACCAAATAACCCCTCTAGGCTCCTCAACCTCCAAGCCACTACTACAAAATAACCCCCCTAGCCTCCAAGCCACTACTACTAAATAACCCCCCTAGCCTCCAAGCCAAAACTACAAAATAACCCCCCTAGCCTCCAAGCCACTACAACTAAATAACCCCCAATCCTTCATGCCACTACTACTAAATAACCCCCCCGAGCCTCCAAGCCACTACTACTAAATAACCCCCTAGCCGCCTCCAAGCCACTACTACTAAATTAACCCCTTAGCCTCCAAGCCACTACTACTAAATAACCCCCCTAGCCTCCAAGCCACTAATACTAAATAACCCCGATAGCCTCCAAGCCACGAGTACTAAATAACTCCCATAACCTCCAAGCCACTACTACTAAATAACCCCCAAAGACTACAAGCCACTACTACTAAATAACCCCCCTAGCCTCCAAGCCAGTACTACTAAATAACCCCCCCTAGCCTCCAAGCCACTACTACTAAATAACCCCCCTAGCCTCCAAGCCACTACTACTAAATAATCCCCCTAGCCTCAAAGCCACTACTACTAAAATAACCCCCAGCCTTCAAGCCACTACTACTAAGTAACCCCCCAGCCTCCAAGCCACTACTACTAAATAGCCCCCTAGCCTCCTCAACCTCCAAGCCACTACTACTAAATAACCCCTCTAGCCTCCTAAACCTCCAAGCCACAACTACTAAATAACCCCCTAGCCTCCAAGCCACTACTACTAAATAACCCCCCAGCCTCCATGCCACTACTACTAAATAACCTCCCTAGCCTCCAAGCCACTACTACTAAATAACCCCCTAGCCTCCAAGCCACTACTACTAAATAACCCCCCTAGCCTCCAAGCCACTACTACTAAATAATCCCCCTAGCCTCAAAGCCACTACTACTAAAATAACCCCCAGCCTTCAAGCCACTACTACTAAGTAACCCCCCAGCCTCCAAGCCACTACTACTAAATAGCCCCCCTAGCCTCCTCAACCTCCAAGCCACTACTACTAAATAACCCCCTAGCCTCCAAGCCACTACTACTAAATAACCCCCCTAGCCTCCAAGCCACTACTACTAAATAATCCCCCTAGCCTCAAAGCCACTACTACTAAAATAACCCCCAGCCTTCAAGCCACTACTACTAAATAATCCCCCTAGCCTCAAAGCCACTACTACTAAAATAACCCCCACTCTCCAAGCCACTACTACTAAGTAACCCCCCAGCCTTCAAGCCACTACTACTAAATAGCCCCCAATCCTTCAAGCCACAACTACTAAATAACCCCCCTAGCCTCCAAGCCACTACTACTAAATAACCCCCCAGCCTCCAAGCCACAACTACAATATAACACCCCAGCCTCCTCAACCTCCAAGCCACTACAACTAAATAACCCCCAATCCTTCAAGCCACAACTACTAAATAACCCCCCTAGCCTCCAAGCCACTACTACTAAATAACCCCCCAGGCTCCAAGCCACTACTACTAAATAACCCCCCAGCCTCCAAGCAACTACTACTAAATAACCCCCTAGCCACCTCAACCTCCAAGCCACTACTACTAAATAACCCCCCTAGCCTCCAAGCCACTACTACTAAATAACCCCCCTAGCCTCCATGCCACTACTACTAAATAACCCCGATAGCCTCCAAGCCACTACTACTAAATAACCCCCCCTAGCCTTCAAGCCACTACTACTAAATAATCCCCCTAGCCTCAAAGCCACTACTACTAAAATAACCCCCAGCCTTCAAGCCACTACTACTAAGTAACCCCCTAGCCTCCAAGCCACTACTACTAAATAGCCCCCCTAGCCTCCTCAACCTCCAAGCCACTACTGCTAAATAACCCCTCTAGCCTCCTCAACCTCCAAGCCACAACTACTAAATAACCCCCTAGCCTCCAAGCCACTACTACTAAATAACCCCCCAGCCTCCAAGCCACTATTACTAAATAACCTCCCTAGCCTCCAAGCCACTACTACTAAATAACCCCCAGCCTCCAAGCCACTACAACTAAATAACCCACCTAGCCTCCAAGCCACTACTACTAAATAACCCCGATAGCCTCCAAGCCACGAGTACTAAATAACCCCCATAACCTCCAAGCCACTACTACTAAATAACCCCATAGCCTCCAAGCCACTACTACTAAATAACCCCCCTAGCCTCCAAGCCACTACTACTAAATAACCCCCCTAGCCTCCAAGCCACTACTACTAAATAACCCCCCTAGCCTCCAAGCCACTACTACTAAATAATCCCCCTAGCCTCAAAGCCACTACTACTAAAATAACCCCCAGCCTTCAAGCCACTACTACTAAGTAACCGCCCAGCCTCCAAGCCACTACTACTAAATAGCTCCCTAGCCTCCTCAACCTCCAAGCCACTACTACTAAATAACCCCTCTAGCCTCCTAAACCTCCAAGCCACAACTACTAAATAACCCCCTAGCCTCCAAGCCACTACTACTAAATAACCCCCCAGCCTCCAAGCCACTACTACTAAATAACCCCCCAGCCTCCAAGCCACTACAACTAAATAACCCCCCTATTCTCCAAGCCACTACTACTAAATAACCCCCTAGCCTCCAAGCCACTACTACTAAATAACCCCCCTAGCCTCCAAGCCACTACTACTAAATAATCCCCCTAGCCTCAAAGCCACTACTACTAAAATAACCCCCAGCCTTCAAGCCACTACTACTAAGTAACCTCCCAGCCTCCAAGCCACTACTACTAAATAGCCCCCCTAGCCTCCTCAACCTCCAAGCCACTACTACTAAATAACCCCCTAGCCTCCAAGCCACTACTACTAAATAACCCCCATAGCCTCCAAGCCACTACTACTAAATAATCCCCCTAGCCTCAAAGCCACTACTACTAAAATAACCCCCAGCCTTCAAGCCACTACTACTAAATAACCCCCCTAGCCTCCAAGCCACTACTACTAAATAATCCCCCTAGCCTCAAAGCCACTACTACTAAAATAACCCCCAGCCTTCAAGCCACTACTACTAAATAGCCCCCAATCCTTCAAGCCACAACTACTAAATAACCCCCCTAGCCTCCAAGCCACTACTACTAAATAACCCCCCAGCCTCCAAGCCACTACTACCAAATAACCCCCCAGCCTCCAAGCAACTACTACTAAATAACCCCCTAGCCACCTCAACCTCCAAGCCACTACTACTAAATAACCCCCATAGCCTCCAAGCCACTACTACTAAATAACCCCCATAGCCTCCAAGCCACTACTACTAAATAACCCCCATAGCCTCCAAGCCACGAGTACTAAATAACCCCCCTAGCCTCCAAGCCACTACTACTAAATAACCCCCCTAGCCTCCAAGCCACAACTACTAAATAACCCCCATAGCCTCCAAGCCACGAGTACTAAATAACCCCCATAACCTCCAAGCCACTACTACTAAATAACCCCCATAGCCTCAAAGACACTACTACTAAATAACCCCTCTAGCCTCCAAGCCACTACTACTAAATAACCCCCCTAGCCTCCAAGCCACTACTACTAAATAATCCCCCTAGCCTCAAAGCCACTACTACTAAGTAACCCCCCAGCCTCCAAGCCACTACTACTAAATAGCCCCCTAGCCTCCTCAACCTCCAAGCCACTACTACTAAATAACCCCTCTAGCCTCCTAAACCTCCAAGCCACAACTACTAAATAACCCCCTAGCCTCCAAGCCACTACTACTAAATAACCCCCCAGCCTCCAAGCCACTACTACTAAATAACCTCCCTAGCCTCCAAGCCACTACTACTAAATAACCCCCCAGCCTCCAAGCCACTACAACTAAATAACCCCCCTAGCCTCCAAGCCACTACTACTAAATAACCCCCTAGCCTCCAAGCCACTACTACTAAATAACCCCCCTAGCCTCCAAGCCACTACTACTAAATAGTCCCCCTAGCCTCAAAGCCACTACTACTAAAATAACCCCCAGCCTTCAAGCCACTACTACTAAGTAACCCCCCAGCCTCCAAGCCACTACTACTAAATAGCCCCCTAAATAACCCCCTAGCCTCCAAGCCACTACTACTAAATAACCCCCCTAGCCTCCAAGCCACTACTACTAAATAATCCCCCTAGCCTCCAAGCCACTACTACTAAATAATCCCCCTAGCCTCAAAGCCACTACTACTAAAATAACCCCCACTCTCCAAGCCACTACTACTAAGTAACCCCCCAGCCTTCAAGCCACTACTACTAAATAGCCCCCAATCCTTCAAGCCACAACTACTAAATAACCCCCTAGCCTCCAAGCCACTACTACTAAATAACCCCCCAGCCTCCAAGCCACAACTACAATATAACCCCCCAGCCTCCTCAACCTCCAAGCCACTACAACTAAATAACCCCCAATCCTTCAAGCCACAACTACTAAATAACCCCCCTAGCCTCCAAGCCACTACTACTAAATAACCCCCCAGCCTCCAAGCCACTACTACTAAATAACCCCCCAGACTCCAAGCAACTACTACTAAATAACCCCCTAGCCACCTCAACCTCCAAGCCACTACTACTAAATAACCCCCCTAGCCTCCAAGCCACTACTACTAAATAACCCCCCTAGCCTCCATGCCACTACTACTAAATAACCCCCCTAGCCTCCAAGCCACAACTACTAAATAACCCCCATAGCCTCCAAGCCACTACTACTAAATAACCCCCCTAGCCTCCAAGCCACTACTACTAAATAACCCCCCTAGCCTCCAAGCCACTACTACTAAATAACCCCCCTAACCTCCAAGCCACTACTACTAAATAACCCCCCTAGCCTCCAAGCCACTACTACTAAATACCCCCCCCTAGCCTCCAAGCCACTACTACTAAATAACCCCCCTAGCCTCCAAGCCACTACTACTAAATAACCCCCCTAGCCTCCAAGCCACTACTACTAAATAACCCCGATAGCCTCCAAGCCACGAGTACTAAATAACCCCCCTAGCCTCCAAGCCACTACTACTAAATAACCCCCCCTAGCCTTCAAGCCACTACTACTAAATAATCCCCCTAGCCTCAAAGCCACTACTACTAAAATAACCCCCAGCCTTCAAGCCACTACTACTAAGTAACCCCCTAGCCTCCAAGCCACTACTACTAAATAGCCCCCCTAGCCTCCTCAACCTCCAAGCCACTACTACTAAATAACCCCCCTAGCCTCCAAGCCACTACAAATAAATAACCCCCTAGCCTCCAAGCCACTACTACTAAATAGCCCCCCTAGCCTCCTCAACCTCCAAGCCACTACTGCTAAATAACCCCTCTAGCCTCCTCAACCTCCAAGCCACAACTACTAAATAACCCCCTAGCCTCCAAGCCACTACTACTAAATAACCCCCCAGCCTCCAAGCCACTATTACTAAATAACCTCCCTAGCCTCCAAGCCACTACTACTAAATAACCCCCCTAGCCTCCAAGCCACTACTACTAAATAACCCCCCTAGCCTCCAAGCCACTACTACTAAATAACCCCCCTAGCCTCCAAGCCACTACTACTAAATAACCCCCCTAGCCTCCAAGCCACTACTACTAAATAACCCCCCTAGCCTCCAAGCCACTACTACTAAATAACCCCCCCTAGCCTCCAAGCCACTACTACTAAATAACCCCCCTAGCCTCCAAGCCACTACTACTAAATAGCCCCCCTAGCCTCCTCAACCTCCAAGCCACTACTACTAAATAACCCCCTAGCCTCCAAGCCACTACTACTAAATAACCCCCAGCCTCCAAGCCACTACTACTAAATAACCTCCCTAGCCTCCAAGCCACTACTACTAAATAACCCCCCAGCCTCCAAGCCACTACAACTAAATAACCCCCCTAGCCTCCAAGCCACTACTACTAAATAACCCCCTAGCCTCCAAGCCACTACTACTAAATAATCCACCTAGCCTCAAAGCCACTACTACTAAAATAACCCCCAGCCTTCAAGCCACTACTACTAAGTAACCCCCCAGCCTCCAAGCCACTACTACTAAATAGCCCCCCTAGCCTCCTCAACCTCCAAGCCACTACTACTAAATAACCCCTCTAGCCTCCTCAACCTCCAAGCCACAACTACTAAATAACCCCCTAGCCTCCAAGCCACTACTACTAAATAACCCCCCAGCCTCCAAGCCACTACTACTAAATAACCCCCTAGCCTCCAAGCCACTACTACTAAATAACCCCCATAGCCTCCAAGCCACTACTACTAAATACCCCCCTAGCCTCTTCAACCTCCAAGCCACTACTACTAAATAACTCCCAATCCTTCAAGCCACAACTACTAAATAACCCCCAATCCTTCAAGCCACAACTACTAAATAACCCCCCTAGCCTCCAAGCCACTACAACTAAATAACCCACAATCCTTCAAGCCACAACTACTAAATAACCCCCTAGCCTCCAAGCCACTAGTACTAAATACCCCCCCTAGCCTCCAAGCCACTAGTACTAAATAACCCCCCTAGCCTCCAAGCCACTACAACTAAATAACCCCCAATCCTTCAAGCCACAACTACTAAATAACCCCACTAGCCTCCAAGCCACAACTACTAAATAACCCCCCTAGCCTCCAAGCCACTACAACTAAATAACCCCCATAGCCTACCCAACCCTCAGGTCTTGTCTCCAGTGGTCATCAGCCTGCTTCCTAACCCTCTCTTCTTCCTTTTTCGATAAATATTCATAATTGGGACAGTATCAGCGTTATAATACATAAATACCACTATGCTACAAAGACTTCCTTTATAAAAACCATACATTATCTAGCCTAGGTCTGGTCCTATACGGACTTATCATTACAGCTAACCTTCATCATCCAGACACCACATACCCATCACAACTCATTTGCACTCATTGACTTTAGGTTTCGGTTGAGTTGTAGTAGGTATAACAGCCACAAGGGGGTGCTATAGTACACAGTCAGAGCTGGAGAGAGGGGAGGGGTGGTGGGAAGGGTTTCAGGACACTGAGGAAGATTATGCAGGTTGGCACAGCAAAGCACAGCTTAGCGGCACAGCAGTTTGAGGCTGTTGCAGCGTGCAGACGCAGTAGTAACGTGAGACAGGAAGTACAGTCAACATGTCCAAATCCAGGTCAACGCCCACAACTAGGGCTGTGACTGTCATGGAGTTTTGTATGATGGTTATTGGTCAGACAAATGACTGCGGTTACAGCTATAACTGTTAAAATATCACACCATTCAATATGTGCTCTGATTTATTGATTCAACTCAACTGACATTTAAAAAAAATACAAAAGTATGAGCTACATCAGTTAACATCATTCTACGTTACCATGGAAATCATTGCATCACAATACCAGGCAGCCATTGCGAGTTTACCAGTCATATTGCCGGAGGTAAGCGGTTCCCATACAATTCATTCTATTTTCATGTGCGCTGCTGCAGGGAGGGGCTTGTTGCCTGGGCAACCGAAGACTCGCTTGCTACAACAAAGTTTCCATGTTACTGCAGAAACGGACTCAACAGCACAAATGCCCAGGCCGTCTTCAGTCAGCTGTTCTGTTCCACAGAAAAAAACGACTACTGCTGCCACACATGAACATGCAGACTTCTCATATGAAGTACGGCAGTAAAGTCCGGGAACCACGTCAAGCATTTCAAATCAACTGAGAGCCAACAGGGCGTCCTAGCTCACATGGTCTGCTCTGTTCCAAGCAGGACACTCACTGAGCCTTGTTAAATACCGCCTTCTCTCTTCTCCTCTGTCCACAGTGAACCTACAGCAACACAACTATGCCTACAGTACTGACAGGTGGGTCTGTCCCTTCACAATCAACCTCAGTACATTTTAGTCACCAGAACTAAACGTCTCAGTTTTGGCACAACAGGAAATCCTACTTCCCACTCTATGGATAATAAAGATGACTGCCTAAATGGGTCATCGCCAAACTGCCCTCTACTTCCTAAATACGTTTTGACAAGTAGCAGAGAAATTGACAAGATAACAAGACGCCGGTGTAGAGCGCCGGCTACAAGACGCCGGACAAGATGCCGGACAAGACGCCAGACAAGACACCAGACAAGACGCCGGTGTAGAGCGCCGGGCTACAAGACGCCGGACAAGATGCCGGACAAGACGCCAGACAAGACACCAGACAAGACGCCGGTGTAGAGTGCCGGCTACAAGACGCCGGACAAGACGCCGGACAAGACGCCGGACAAGACGCCAGACAAGACACCAGACAAGACGCCGGTGTAGAGTGCCGGCTACAAGACGCCGGACAAGATGCCGGACAAGACGCCAGACAAGACACCAGACAAGACGCCGGTGTAGAGTGCCGGCTACAAGACGCCGGACAAGATGCCAGACAAGACGCCAGACAAGACACCAGACAAGACGCCGGTGTAGAGTGCCGGCTACAAGACGCCGGACAAGACGCCGGACAAGACACCAGACAAGACGCCGGTGTAGAGTGCCGGCTACAAGACGCCGGACAAGACGCCGGTGTAGAGTGCCAGCTACAAGACGCCGGTGTAGAGTGCCAGCTACAAGACGCCGGTGTAGAGTGCCAGCTACAAGACGCCGGTGTAGAGTGCCAGCTACAAGACGCCGGACAAGACGCCGGACAAGACGCCGGTGTAGAGTGCCAGCTACAAGACGCCGGTGTAGAGTGCCAGCTACAAGACGCCGGTGTAGAGTGCCAGCTACAAGACGCTGGTGTAGAGTGCCAGCTACAAGACGCCGGACAAGACGCCGGTGTAGAGTGCCTGTTACAAGACGCCGGTGTAGAGTGCCGGCTACAAGACGCCGGTGTAGAGTGCCGGCTTTTATTTAACTAGGCAAGTCAGTTAAGAACAAATTCTTATTTTCAATGACAGCCTAGGAACAGTGGGTTAACTGCCTGTTCAGGGGCAGAACGACAGATTTGTACCTTGTCAGCTCGGGGATTTGAACTTGCAACCTTCCGGTTACTAGTCCAGCGCTCTAACCACTAGGCTACCCTGCTGCCGGTGTACAGCGCTGTTATGGACAGTAATTCATAACACGATAACGACAAGTTGAACGATAAATGTGCACTGGCAATTTTTTATTACATTACCCTTACAACTACTACTCTGAATGTTGCAGTCATCAATTGTCCCATTAGCAATAGCTCATATTAGCAGACTTAAAATTTCACATTACTCTGGTAAAAGCTACTTATCGCCATTATCAATATCAGTAAAACGTCCTCGATTGGTTGGGTCGGTGTGGATCATTTTTTGGTTTATCGACCCAGCTCTACCCTGGATGTCTCGTTCAAGTAGGATCAGATATGGACTCCACAAACCCTGGTGACTCATTCATGCTTCAGTCTCTTTCTCGTTTAAAACAGAATTGAACTGGAGAACCAACTTCTCTCAAAGAAAATGTCATATGTGACATAGAAACATTTATTCCAGTATTGTCCAAAGTCATTATTGTCCAAAACTGATTTGAAGTCAGTATTGTCCAAAACTGATTTGAAGTCAGTATTGTCCAAAACTGATTTGAAGTCAGCATTGTACCAAAACTGATTTGAAGTCAGTATTGTCCAAAACTGATTTGAAGTCAGTATTGTCCAAAACTGATTTGAAGTCAGTATTGTCCAAAACTGATTTGAAGTCAGTATTGTCCAAAACTGATTTGAAGTCAGTATTGTACCAAAACTGATTTGAAGTCAGTATTGTCCAAAACTGATTTGAAGTCAGTATTGTCCAAAACTGATTTGAAGTCAGTATTGTCCAAAACTGATTTGAAGTCAGTATTGTCCAAAACTGATTTGAAGTCAGTATTGTCCAAAACTGATTTGAAGTCAGTATTGTCCAAAACTGATTTGAAGTCAGTATTGTCCAAAACTGATTTGAAGTCAGTATTGTCCAAAACTGATTTGAAGTCGGTATTGTCCAAAACTGATTTGAAGTCAGTATTGTACCAAAACTGATTTGAAGTCAGTATTGTCCAAAACTGATTTGAAGTCAGTATTGTCCAAAACTGATTTGAAGTCAGTATTGTCCAAAACTGATTTGAAGTCAGTATTGTCCAAAACTGATTTGAAGTCAGTATTGTACCAAAACTGATTTGAAGTCAGTATTGTCCAAAACTGATTTGAAGTCAGTATTGTCCAAAACTGATTTGAAGTCAGTATTGTCCAAAACTGATTTGAAGTCAGTATTGTCCAAAACTGAATTTAAGTCAGTATTGTACCAAAACTGATTTGAAGTCAGTATTGTCCAAAACTGATTTGAAGTCAGTATTGTCCAAAACTGATTTGATTTCAACAATGATCACTAACACATGATACATAACAGATTTTATTCCAGATCAAAACGAGGCTTAGGTGGCAGAGGGCGTGGCAGAGGTGACCCATTTTGGTAGAGTCGAGAAATGTGAGCATTTTTAAGCTAATTTCCTGTGATTCTACAACATTCTCCATGGAGTTGAGATACATTTTTAAAGCTAAGATCTTCGAATTCTACACATTTGGCAGTTTCAAAGCTAATTTCCTGTGATTCTACAATATTCTTCATGGAGTTGCAAGAAAACAGTTTTTAATTACATTTCCTGCCATCCCATTTTACCGCAGCTACTCTACTGTGTTCTTTTGTTCAAACAAAATAACAAAATCAAAACTGCCAAAATCATTGTTATTGAAATGTTTTATTGTCCCTGATTGTCTATATTTTATTTTGGTGATTGTTTCGTTCTTAAAGTTTATATATTAAAAAGATATAGGTCTATTATAAGTTTCTACATACTTTATATCTGGGTTTTAGTCATTTAAGTTTACACTGAAAACGCTTAACCGTTGATTTATTGTATTTAATTATTATTCACTGTTCGGGCCCAAGGATTTCAATGGCATTAGACAGCATGTCAGACATTTACTTGAGACATACTGTACCAAACATCGTAGCTAGATGTAAAATAGCGTGAGTAAAACCTCCTCTGCAAAAAAAAAAAACGTCAAAATTAATTACAGATTTCTTGAGTCATCTTAAATTCATTCTGACAATTTTCAGGAAGTGATAATGGCTTTGTTCATATGGTGTCTCATGGGGGACAAACATTAGCAACTGCCACATCGAACCACACCTCTAACACTGAAATCTCGTTTTTCTTAAAGAATCCAGTCAAAACAAAATAAATGTCATTCTTTTGATAGATATTGTCATTCTCTTCCTTTACAAATAACTGGCTCAGATGCAGGACTAAACACAGCAAGAGGATATTGTCCTGATGTTTTTGTTCAAGTAGAAAATCGTCTAGAATACAACAAGGGTCAGAATGAAAACCAGAGCTCTGCAGTTGACTAGCTGACTGGGCAGCCTCAGCCGCGTGTCTGCCTAAACAGTCCTAATGAACGGAGAGATGGAAAAACAGAGATGGAGAGACAGAGATGTACCACAGCATGCACTTTAAATAGAGTAGAGGCCGTCAAGATTTTAGTACTTAGAGCCGTCCCTGCTGCGGGCACTGGCTGAGACATGAAGAGGGGCACAGAAACTGTACTAGTGGGGCACAGAGGATAGAGGGGTAGTAGAGCAGAGCTCAGCCAGAACAATAGAGGGTAGAGGGGTAGTAGAGTAGAGCTCAGCCAGAACAATAGAGAGTAGAGGGGTTGTAGAGTAGAGCTCAGCCAGAACAATAGAGGGGCAGTAGAGCTCATCCATAACAATAGAGGGGCAGTAGAGCTCAGCCAGAACAATAAACGGGCAGTAAAGCTCAGCTAGAACAATAGAGGGGCAGTAGAGCTCAGCCAGAACAATAGACGGGAAGTAGAGCTCAGCTAGAACAATAGAGGGGCAGTAGAGCTCAGCTAGAACAATAGAGGGGCAGTAGAGCTCAGCTAGAACAATAGAGGGGCAGTAGAGCTCAGCCAGAACAATAAACGGGCAGTAGAGCTCAGCTAGAACAATAGAGGGGCAGTAGAGCTCAGCTAGAACATTAAACGGGCAGTAGAGCTCAGCTAGAACAATAGAGGGGCAGTAGAGCTCAGCTAGAACAATATAGGGGCAGTAGAGCTCAACCAGAACAATAGACGGGCAGTAGAGCTCAGCTAGAACAATAGAGGGGCAGTAGAGCTCAGCCAGAACAATAGAGAGTAGAGGGGTAGTAGAGTAGAGCTCAGCCAGAACAATAGAGGGGCAGTAGAACTCATCCAGAAGAATATAGGGGCAGTAGAGCTCAGCCAGAACAATAGAGAGTAGAGGGGTAGTAGAGTAGAGCTCAGCTAGAACAATAGAGGGGCAGTAGAGCTCAGCCAGAACAATAAATGGGCAGTAGAGCTCAGCTAGAACAATAGAGGGGCAGTAGAGCTCAGCTAGAACAATAAACGGTCAGTAGAGCTCAGCTAGAACAATAGAGGGGCAGTAGAGCTCAGCTAGAACAATAGAGGGGCAGTAGAGCTCAGCCAGAACAATAGAGAGTAGAGGGGTAGTAGAGTAGAGCTCAGCCAGAACAATAGAGGGGCAGTAGAACTCATCCAGAACAATAGAGGGGCAGTAGAGCTCAGCCAGAACAATAGACGGGAAGTAGAGCTCAGCTAGAACAATAGAGGGGCAGTAGAGCTCAGCCAGAACAATAAATGGGCAGAAGAGCTCAACCAGAACAATAGACGGGCAGTAGAGCTCAGCTAGAACAATAGAGGGGCAGTAGAGCACAGCAAGAACAATAGAGAGTAGAGGGGTAGTAGAGTAGAGCTCAGCCAGAACAATAGAGAGTAGAGGGGTAGTAGAGTAGAGCTCAGCCAGAACAATAGAGGGGCAGTAGAGCAGATCTCAGCCAGAACAATAGAGGGTGGAGGGGTAGTAGAGTAGAGCTCAGCCAGAACAATAGAGGGTGAAGGGGTAGTAGAGTATAGCTCAGCCAGAACAATAGAGGGGCAGTAGAGCTCAGCTAGAACAATCGAGGCAGTAGAGTAGAGCTCAGCCAGAACATTAGATGGGCAGTAGAGTTTAGCCAGAACAATATAGGGGCAGTAGAGCACAGCCAGAACAATAGAGGGGTAGTAGAGCAGAGCTCAGCCAGAACAATAGAGGGGTAGTAGAGCAGAGCTCAGCCAGAACAATAGAGGGTAGAGGGGCAGTAAAGCAGAGCTCAGCCAGAACAATAGAGGGTAGAGGTGTAGTAGAGTAGAGCTCAGCCAGAACAATAGAGAGTAGAGGTGTAGTAGAGTAGAGCTCAGCCAGAATAATAGAGAGTAGAGGTGTAGTAGAGTAGAGCTCAGCCAGAACAATAGAGAGTAGAGGTGTAGTAGAGTAGAGCTCAGCCAGAACAATAGAGAGTAGAGGTATAGTAGAGTAGAGCTCAGCCAGAACAATAGAGAGTAGAGGGGCAGTAAAGCAGAGCTCAGCCAGAACAATAGAGGGGTAGTAGAGCTCAGCCAGAACAATAGAGGGTAGAGGGGCAGTAAAGCAGAGCCCATCCAGGGTAATAGAGGGGTAGTAGAGCAGAGCCCAGCCAGGGTAATAGAGGGGTAGTAGAGCAGAGCCCAGCCAGGGTAATAGAGAGGTAGTAGAGCAGAGCTCAGCCAGAACAATAGAGGGGTAGTAGAGCAGAGCTCAGCCAGAACAATAGAGAGTAGAGGGGCAGTAAAGCAGAGCCCAGCCAGAACAATAGAGAGTAGAGGTGTAGTAGAGTAGAGCTCAGCCAGAACAATAGAGAGTAGAGGGGCAGTAGAGTAGAGCTCAGTCTGAACAATAGAGAGTAGAGGGGCAGTAGCAGAGCTCAGCCAGAACAATAGAGGGGTAGTAGAACAGAGCCCAGCCAGAACAATAGAGAGTAGAGGGGCAGTAGCAGAGCTCAGCCAGCAGCCAGAACAATAGAGGGGCAGTAGAGCTCAGCCAGAACAATAGAGGGGTAGTAGAACAGAGCTCAGCTTGAACAATAGAGGGTAGAGGGGCAGTAAAGCAGAGCTCAGCCAGCAGCCAGAACAATAGAGGGGCAGTAGAGCTCAGCCAGAACAATAGAGGGTAGATGGGCAGTAAAGCAGAGCCCAGCCAGGGTAATAGAGGGGTAGTAGAGCAGAGCCCAGCCAGGGTAATAGAGGGGTAGTAGAGCAGAGCCCAGCCAGGGTAATAGAGGGGTAGTAGAGCAGAGCCCAGCCAGGGTCCAGGAGGGAAGCTGCCGGTCTACAGCAGGTTAACCGTGGTTAAAGAGGGTCAACTACCTAATGAAGCTAGCTAGCAGACTCACAGCCGCAACTCTTTAGCTGACAGGGAATGCCTATAGAATTATGTCATTACGTTTAAGGCAACATAAGTATCAAGAGTGAAAAATATATATTTCAAATGGAAAATGCTATTTTTGCATAGATACCGAGTACTGGCATATTCCATGTTCTTTGCTCTTTCAAGGACCTGTCTTCTGCTACTGATTAATGTTCTACAATAATTGGAAGTGTAGTTAATGAATACACGACTGAATGATATCGGGTCTACTATTCCAACAGAACGTCGTTGAACCCGATCGGCTGAAGACTTCCACAAATACAGACACATCCTAAGGATATCACCACTAGGGTTGCAAAATTCCAGAAACTTCCCTAAATAAGCTTTTCCAGAAATCCTGGTCTGAAGATCCCCTTCCTCCAACCAGGATTTCCTGGTGATTTTAGGAAAGTTTCTGTAATTGTGCCCCCCCCCCCCCCCCCCCATCAACAGCACAGTCTACAAACCCCAGCCCCAGGGGGATAGAACCACCTACCCAGAGCCAGAAATGTCCTCCTCCTTCCCAGCCTCCTGCTCCTCATCGTAAGGCTCCAGCTTCACTCCCTCATCTCTGAGGCGAGCAAATGAAGGGCCGTCTTCATCATCAGAGCCGTGCTTGTGATGGTCGTTTCCTTCCTCATCATCAACACCATCATCATCATCACCACCTTCTCTCTCAGCCTTCTGCTGCTCAGCCTTCAGAGATTCCAGCTCCGGTTTGTTCCGGGTGAGCTCAGTCTCCTCCTGTGGGGAGGGATATGATGTCCTTACTTCATACCCTGTTAATCAATCATTATACTACCTCACGCTAAACATGATCCTGATGCCAAAGATGCTAAAGATGATCCTGACGCCAAAGATGATCCTGAAGCTAAAGATGATCCTGATGCCAAAGATGCTAAAGATGATCCTGACGCCAAAGATGATCCTGAAGCTAAAGATGATCCTGAAGCTAAAGATGATCCTGATGCCAAAGATGCTAAAGATTATCCTGACGCCAAAGATGATCCTGAAGCCAAAGATGATCCTGACGCCAAAGATGATCCTGACGCCAAAGATGATCCTGAAGCCAAAGATGATCCTGACGCTAAAGATGATCCTGACGCTAAAGATGATCCTGATGCCAAAGATGCTAAGATGATCCTGACGCTAAAGATGATCCTGACGCTAAAGATGATCCTGATGCCAAAGATGATCCTGATGCTAAAGATGATCCTGATGCCAAAAATGCTAAAGATGATCCTGACACTAAAGATGATCCTGACGCTAAAGATGATCCTGACGCTAAAGATGATCCTGATGCCAAAGATGATCCTGACGCTAAAGATGATCCTGACGCTAAAGATGATCCTGACGCTAAAGATGATCCTGATGCCAAAGATGATCCTGATGCTAAAGATGATCCTGATGCCAAAAATGCTAAAGATGATCCTGACACTAAAGATGATCCTGACGCTAAAGAGGATCCTGATGCCAAAGATGATCCTGATGCAAAAGATGATCCTGACGCTAAAGATGATCCTGATGCTAAAGATGATCCTGATGCCAAAAATGCTAAAGAGGATCCTGACGCTAAAGATGATCCTGACGCTAAAGATGATCCTGATGCAAAAGATGATCCTGACGCTAAAGATGATCTTGATGTTAAAGATGATCCTGATGCTAAAGATGATCCTGACGCTAAAGATGATCTTGATGTTAAAGATGATCCTGATGCTAAAGAGGATCCTGATGCCAAAGATGCTAAGATGATCATGACGCTAAAGATGATCCTGATGCCAAAGATGATCCTGATGCTAAAAAGGATCCTGATGCCAAAGATGCTAAGATGATCCTGACGCTAAAGATGATCCTGACGCTAAAGATGATCCTGATGCCAAAGATGATCCTGATGCTAAAGATGATCCTGACGCTCAAGATGATCCTGACGCTAAAGAGGATCCTGATGCCAAAGATGATCCTGATGCAAAAGATGATCCTGATGCTAAAGATGATCCAGATGCCAAAAATGCTAAAGAGGATCCTGACGCTAAAGATGATCCTGACGCTAAAGATGATCCTGATGCAAAAGATGATCCTGATGCAAAAGATGATCCTGACGCTAAAGATGATCCTGATGTTGTTGGGAACTGGGATGGGTGCTTATACTGACAGCAAGAGAGAGAGAGAGAGAGAGAGAGAGGGGGGGGGGGGGGGGAGAGTCCAGTACCTTGCAGACGATGGGCTGAGTGCTGCTGGTCTCTGAGCAGCACAGGTTCTCTCTCTCAGAGTAGCAGGCTTTCCGTTTCTGCTCCTCTGCTGAGCTTGATGAGGCTACAGGGGGGACAGAACAGTCTCCCCCTGCCTCCCCCGTCTCCCCCTCAGCCTTGCCCCCCTCTGCCTTGGGCTGCTTCAGTGGAAGGTCCATGCGGAATGTGATGGCGCAGGAGGTGCAGTACTCCTCAAACCCATACAGGTACCTGAGGAGGATTACCACACCATAACAACAATACAGGTACCTGAGGAGAATTACAACACCATAACAACAATACAGGTACCTGAGGAGGATTACCACACCATAACAACAATACAGGTACCTGAGGATTACCATCACACCATAACAACAATACAGGTACCCGAGGATTACCACCACACCATAACAACAATATCGGTACCTGAGGAGGATTACCACCACACCATAACAACAATATCGGTACCTGAGGAGGATTACCACCACACCATAACAACAATATCGGTACCTGAGGAGAATTACCACACCGTAACAACAATACAGGTACCTGAGGAGGATTACCACACCATAACAACAATACAGGTACCTGAGGATTACCATCACACCATAACAACAATACAGGTACCCGGGGATTACCACCACACCATAACAACAATACAGGTACCTGAGGAGAATTACCACACCATAACAACAATACAGGTACCTGAGGAGAATTACCTCACCATAACAACAATACAGGTACCTGAGAAGAATTACCACACCATAATAACAATACAGGTACCTGAGGATTACCACACCATAACAACAATACAGGTACCTGAGGAGAATTACCACACCATAACAACAATACAGGTACCTGAGGAGAATTACCTCACCATAACAACAATACAGGTACCTGAGAAGAATTACCACACCATAATAACAATACAGGTACCCGAGGACAATTACCTCACCATAACAACAATACAGGTACCTGAGGATTACCACAACATAACAACAATACAAGTACCTGAGGATACCACACCATAACAACAATACAGGTACCTTGAGGAAGATTACCACCACACCATAACAACAATACAGGTACCCGAGGATTACCATCACACCATAACAACAATACAGGTACCTGAGGAGGATTACCACACCATATCAAAAATACAGGTACCTGAGGAGATTTACCACACCATAACAACAATACAGGTACCTGAGGAGGATTACCACCACACCATAACAACAATACAGGTACCTGAGGAGAATTACCTCACCATAACAACAATACAGGTACCTGAGAAGAATTACCACACCATAACAACAATACAGGTACCTGAGGATTACCACACCATAACAACAATACAGGTACCTGAGGAGAATTACCACACCATAACAACAATACAGGTACCTGAGGAGAATTACCTCACCATAACAACAATACAGGTACCTGAGGATTACCACACCATAACAACAATACAGGTACCTGAGGAGAATTACCACACCATAACAACAATACAGGTACCTGAGGAGAATTACCTCACCATAACAACAATACAGGTACCTGAGAAGAATTACCACACCATAATAACAATACAGGTACCTGAGGATTACCACACCATAACAACAATACAGGTACCTGAGGAGAATTACCACACCATAACAACAATACAGGTACCTGAGGAGAATTACCTCACCATAACAACAATACAGGTACCTGAGAAGAATTACCACACCATAATAACAATACAGGTACCCGAGGACAATTACCTCACCATAACAACAATACAGGTACCTGAGGATTACCACAACATAACAACAATACAAGTACCTGAGGATACCACACCATAACAACAATACAGGTACCTTGAGGAAGATTACCACCACACCATAACAACAATACAGGTACCCGAGGATTACCATCACACCATAACAACAATACAGGTACCTGAGGAGGATTACCACACCATATCAAAAATACAGGTACCTGAGGAGATTTACCACACCATAACAACAATACAGGTACCTGAGGAGGATTACCACCACACCATAACAACAATACAGGTACCTGAGGAGAATTACCTCACCATAACAACAATACAGGTACCTGAGAAGAATTACCACACCATAACAACAATACAGGTACCTGAGGATTACCACACCATAACAACAATACAGGTACCTGAGGAGAATTACCACACCATAACAACAATACAGGTACCTGAGGAGAATTACCTCACCATAACAACAATACAGGTACCTGAGGATTACCACACCATAACAACAATACAGGTACCTGAGGAGAATTACCACACCATAACAACAATACAGGTACCTGAGGAGAATTACCACACCATAACAACAATACAGGTACCTGAGGAGAATTACCTCACCATAATAACAATACAGGTACCTGAGGATTACCACACCATAACAACAATACAGGTACCTGAGGAGAATTACCACACCATAACAACAATACAGGTACCTGAGGAGAATTACCTCACCATAACAACAATACAGGTACCTGAGAAGAATTACCACACCATAATAACAATACAGGTACCCGAGGACAATTACCTCACCATAACAACAATACAGGTACCTGAGGATTACCACAACATAACAACAATACAAGTACCTGAGGATACCACACCATAACAACAATACAGGTACCTTGAGGAAGATTACCACCACACCATAACAACAATACAGGTACCCGAGGATTACCATCACACCATAACAACAATACAGGTACCTGAGGAGGATTACCACACCATATCAAAAATACAGGTACCTGAGGAGATTTACCACACCATAACAACAATACAGGTACCTGAGGAGGATTACCACACCATATCAAAAATACAGGTACCTGAGGAGATTTACCACACCATAACAACAATACAGGTACCTGAGGAGGATTACCACCACACCATAACAACAATACAGGTACCTGAGGAGATTTACCACACCATAACAACAATACAGGTACCTGAGGATACCACACCAGACACATCCTGATTGTATCAATATCACCACAGCGACTCAAGAGGGGTCCCACTAAAATGTACGGTATCAGTGGTAAACAGATCAATAGGCTCTCACTACGTACTTGCGGTAAGCACATTTGACATTGTAGCCGGCGGCAGAGTTGAGAACAGGGATTCCCAGAGCTTGGTAGACAGTCTTCCATACGGATCCACTCTCAATCTGCTCCAGACATGAGAGGACATGACAGAGAGGGGACAGGACACAGAGGACAGGACACAGAGGACAGGACACAGAGTGAAACAGGGAACAAGAGATACATGTTTGTCAGAGAGAAAGACAATGTGTCTGACTAGAAGATAAACTAAAAACAAAGGCTGGTGAAATCTAAATGGAACTACAGCACATCAATATATCACAGGGAACTACATCACATCAATACATCACAGGGAACTACATCACATCAATACATGACAGGGAACTACATCACATCAATACATCACAGGGAACTACATCACATCAATACATCACAGGGAACTACATCACAACAATACATCACAGGGAACTACATCACATCAATACATCACAGGGAACTACATCACATCAATACATCACAGGGAACTACATCACATCAATACATCACAGGGAACTACATCACATCAATACATCACAGGGAACTACATCACATCAATACATCACAGGGAACTACATCACATCAATACATCACAGGGAACTACATCGCATCAATACATCACAGGGAACTACATCACATCAATACATCACAGGGAACTACATCACATCAATATATCACAGGGAACTACATCACATCAATATATCACAGGGAACTACATCGCATCAATACATCACAGGGAACTACATCACATCAATATATCACAGGGAACTACATCACATCAATACATCACAGGGAACTACATCACATCAATACATCACACGGAACTACATCGCAGGGAACTACAGCACATCAATACATCACAGGGAACTACATCACATCAATATATCACAGGGAACTACATCACATCAATACATCACAGGGAACTACATCACATCAATACATCACAGGGAACTACATCACATCAATACATCACAGGGAACTACATCGCAGGGAACTACATCACAGGGAACTACATCACATCAATACATCACAGGGAACTACATCACATCAATACATCACAGGGAACTAAATCACATCAATACATCACAGGGAACTACATCACAGGGAACTACAGAACATCAATACATCACAGGGAACTACATCACCTCAATACATCACAGGGAACTACATCACATCAATACATCACAGGGAACTACATCACATCAATACATCACAGGGAACTACATCGCATCAATACATCACAGGGAACTACATCGCAGGGAACTACATCACAGGGAACTACATCACATCAATACATCACAGGGAACTACATCACATCAATACATCACAGGGAACTACATCACATCAATACATCACAGGGAACTACATCACATCAATACATCACAGGGAACTACATCACATCAATACATCACACGGAACTACATCGCAGGGAACTACAGCACATCAATACATCACAGGGAACTACATCACATCAATATATCACAGGGAACTACATCACATCAATACATCACAGGGAACTACATCACATCAATATATCACAGGGAACTACATCACATCAATACATCACAGGGAACTACATCACATCAATACATCACAGGGAACTACATCACATCAATACATCACAGGGAACTACATCACATCAATACATCACAGGGAACTACATCGCATCAATACATCACAGGGAACTACATCACATCAATACATCACAGGGAACTACATCACATCAATACATCACAGGGAACTACATCACATCAATACATCACAGGGAACTACATCACATCAATATATCACAGGGAACTACATCGCAGGGAACTACATCACAGGGAACTACAGCACATCAATACATCACAGGGAACTACAGCACATCAATACATCACAGGGAACTACATCACAACAATACATCACAGGGAACTACATCGCAGGGAACTACAGAACATCAATACATCACAGGGAACTACATCACATCAATACATCACACGGAACTACAGCACATCAATACATCACAGGGAACTACATCACATCAATACATCACAGGGAACTACATCACATCAATACATCACAGGGAACTACATCACATCAATATATCACAGGGAACTACATCGCAGGGAACTACATCGCAGGGAACTACAGCACATCATTACATCACAGGGAACTACATCACATCAATACATCACAGGGAACTACATCACATCAATACATCACAGGGAACTACATCGCAGGGAACTACAGCACATCAATACATCACAGGGAACTACATCACATCAATACATCACAGGGAACTACATCACATCAATACATCACAGGGAACTACATCGCAGGGAACTACAGCACATCAATACATCACAGGGTCCAATTAGAAGTGAGGGTTAAGATGTGGAACACCAATGAATGTCAAGATAAATGTGTGGTACTCACATCATGGAAGCCTCCCAGTTGGTGCACCAGTCTGTAGAGCTTAAAGAGGTCCAGGTTCCTGTAGCCCAGCACAGGCTTCTTGTTGATGGGGGTTCCTACAGGAGGATAAACACAACCTTAGTCCCTGAAAGCCCAGTATAGATTATCTCATAAGTATTGCGCACGTTGTATTTGTGCTTCCCATTACTTTATTGTTTATAAACTCAGCAAAAAAAGAAACATCTTCTCACTGTCAACTGCATTTATTTTCAGCAAACTTAACATGTGTAAATATTTGAATGAACATACCAAGATTTAACAACTGAGACATAAACTGAACAAGTTCCACAGGCATGTGACTAACAGAAATTGAATAATGTGTCCCTGAACAAAGGGGGGTCAAAATCAAAAGTAACAGTCAGTATCTGGTGTGGCCACCAGCTGCATTAAGTACGGCAGTGCATCTCCTCCTCATGGACTGCACCAGATTTGCCAGTTCTTGCTGTGAGATGTTACCCCACTCTTCCACCAAGGCACCTGCACGTTCCGGGACATTTCTGGGGGGAATGGCCCTAGCCCTCACCCTCCGATCCAACAGGGCCCAGACGTGCTCAATGGAATTGAGATCTGGGCTCTTCGCTGGCCATGGCAGAACACTGACATTCCTGTCTTGCAGGAATTCACGCACAGAACGAGCAGTATGGCTGGTGACATCGTCATGCTGGAGGGTCATGTCAGGATGTTCCTGCAGGAAGGGTACCACATGAGGGAGGAGAATGTCTTCCCTGTAACGCACAGCGTTGAGATTGCCTGCAATGACAACAAGCTCAGTCCGATGATGCTGTGACACACCGCCCCAGACCTTGACGGAACAGATCGATCCCGTTCCAGAGTACAGGCCTCGGTGTAACGCTCATTCCTTCGACGGTAAACACGAAACCGAATATCACCCCTGACAAAACCACCAGTTTTGGACCACTTTTTGCAGGTCATTTCTGGTCCAGCGACGGTGGGTTTGTGTACAAAGGCGACGTTGCCGGTGATGTCTGGTGAGGACCTGCCTTACAACAGGCCTACGAGCCCTCAGTCCAGCCTCTCTCAGCCTATTGCGGACAGTCTGAGCACTGATGGAGGGATTGTGCGTTCCTGGTGTAACTCGGGCAGTTGTTTGTTGCCATCCTGTACCTGTCCCGCAGGTGTGTTGTGTGTTGGGCATCTTTCTTTTGGTGTTTTTCAGAGTCAGTAGAATGACCTCTTCAGACCTCTTAAAATTCAGTGTTCCTCAAGGTTCCGTTTTAGGACCACTATTGTTTTCACTATATATTTTACCTCTTGGGGATGTCATTCGAAAACATAATGTTAACTTTCACTGCTATGCAGATGACACACAGCTGTACATTTCAATTAAACATGGTGAAGCCCCAAAATTGCCCTCGCTAGAAGCATGTGTTTCAGACATAAGGAAGTGGATGGCTGCAAACGTTCTACTTTTAAACTCGGACAAAACAGAGATGCTTGTTCTAGGTCCCAAGAAACAAAGAGATCTTCTGTTGAATCTGACAATTAATCTTAATGGTTGTACAGTCGTCTCAAATAAAACTGTGAAGGACCTCGGCGTTACTCTGGACCCTGATCTCTCTTTTGACGAACATTTCAAGACTGTTTCAAGGACAGCTGTTTTCCATCTACGTAACATTGCAAAAATCAGAAACTTTCTGTCCAAAAATGATGCAAAAAATTAATCCATGCTTTTGTCACTTCTAGGTTAGACTACTGCAATGCTCTACTTTCCGGCTACCCGGATAAAGCACTAAATAAACTTCAGTTAGTGCTAAATACGGCTGCTAGAATCCTGACTAGAACCGAAAAATGTGATCATATTACTCCAGTGCTAGCCTCCCAACACTAGCTTCCTGTTAAGGCAAAGGCTGATTTCAAGGTTTTACTGCTAATCTACAAAGCATTACATGGGCTTACCTATCTTTCCGATTTGGTCCTGCACGTACGCTACGGTCACAAGACGCAGGCCTCCTAATTGTCCCTAGAATTTCTAAGCAAACAGCTGGAGGCATGGCTTTCTCTTATAGAGCTCCATTTTTATGGAATGGTCTGCCTAACCATGAGAGAGACGCAGACTCGGTCTCAACCTTTAAGTCTTTACTGAAGACTCATCTCTTCAGTGGGTCATTTGATTGAGTGTAGTCTGGCCCAGGAGTGGGAAGGTGAACTGAAAGGCTCTGGAGCAACGAACCGCCCTTGCTGTCTCTGCCTGGCCGGTTCCCCTTTTTCCACTGGGATTCTCTGCCTCTAACCCTATTACAGGGGCTGAGTCACTGGCTTACTAGGGCTCTTCCATGCCGTCCCCAGGAGGGGTGCGTCACTTGTGTGGCTTGAGTCTCTGACGTGATCTTCCTGTCCGGGTTGGCGCCCCCCTCGGGTTTGTGCCATGGCGGAGATCTTTGTGGGCTATAATCAGCCATGTCTCAGTGTAGTAAATTGGTGGTTGAAGATATCCCTCTAGTGGTGTGGGGGCTGTGCTTTGGCAAAGTGGGTGGGGTTATATCCTTCCTGTTTGGCCCTGTCTGGGGGTGTCCTCGGATGGGGCCACAGTGTCTCCTGACCCCTCCTGTCTCAGCCTCCAGTATTTATGCTGCAGTAGTTTATGTGTCGGGGGGATATGGTCAGTCTGTTATATCTGGAGTATTTCTCCCGTCTTATCCGGTGTCCTGTGTAAAAGTATGCTCTCTCAAATTCTCTTTCTTTCTCTCTCTCGGAGGACCTGAGCCCTAGGACCATGCCTGAGCCCAAGGATCATGACTACCTGGCATGATGACTCCTTACTGTCCCCATTCCACCTGGCCGTGCTGCTGCTCCAGTTTCAACTGTTCTGCCTGCGGCTTTGGAACCCTGACCTGTTCACCGGACGTGCTACCTGTCCCAGACCTGCTGTTTTCTAGAGACAGCAGGAGTGGTAGAGATACTTTTAATGATCGGCTATGAAAAGCCAACTGACATTTACTCCTGAGGTGCTGACTTGCTGCACCCTCGACAACTACTGGGATTATTATTATTGGACCATGGTCATTTATGAACATTTGAACATCTTGGTCATGTTCTGTTATAATCTCCACCCGGCACAGCCAGAAGAGGACTGGCCACCCCTCATAGCCTGGCTCCTCTCTAGGTCTCTTCTTAGGTTTTGGCCTTTCTAGAGAGTTTTTCCTATTCACCGTGCTTCTACACCTGCATTGCTTGCTGTTTGGGGTTTTAGGCTGGGTTTCTGTACAGCACTTTGAGATAACAGCTGATGTAAGAAGGACTATATAAATACATTTGATTTGATTTAAACATGGGATTCCCTATTGGCCCTGGTCAAAAGTAGTGCACTACCTATGGGATTCCCTATTGGCCCTGGTCAAAAGTAGTGTACTACCTATGGGATTCCCTATTGGCACTGGTCAAAAGTAGTGCACTACCTATGGGATTCCCTATTGGCCCTGGTCAAAAGTAGTGCACTATATAGGAAATAGGGTGCCATTTGGAACGCACAGTAAGATTATATTTGAGATTCTTCAAAGTAGCCACCCTCTGCCTTGATGACAGCTTTGTACACTCTTGGCATTCTCTCAACCAGCTTCACCTGGAATGCTTTTCCATCAGTCTCTAGAGGGGTAGTAGAGCAGAGATCAGCCAGAATAATCCTTGTGTTTCTTGGCCCAGGCAAGTCTCTTCTTACTGCTGTCTTTTAGTAGTGGTTTCGTTGCAGCAATTGGACCAAGATTCACACAGTCTCCTCTGAACAGTTGATGTTGAGATGTGTCTGTTACTTGTACTCTGTGAAGCATTTATTTGGGTTGCAATTTCTGAGGCTGGTAACTCTAATGAACTTATCCTCTGCAGCAGAGGTAACTCTGGGTCTTCCTTTCCTGTGGTGGTCCTCATGAGAGCCAGTTAACTCTCTAATGAACTTCTCCTCTGCAGCAGAGGTAACTCTGGGTCTTGCATTCCTGTAGTGGTCCTCATGAGAGCCAGTTTCATCATAGTGCTTGATGGTTTTTGCCGACTGCAAGTGAAGAAACTTTCAAAGTTCTTGACATTTTCCGGATTGACTGACCTTCATGTCTTAAAGTAATCATGGACTGTCGTTTCTCTTTGCTTTTTTGAGCTGTTCTTTCTTTGGCGTTTGAGCCAAAGAAATTCCACAAATTAACGTTTAACAAGGCACACCTGTTAATTCAAATGCATTCCAGGTAACTACCTCATGAAGCTGGTTGAGAGAATGCCAAGAGTGTGCAAAGCTGTCATCAATGTAAAGGGTGGCTACTTTGAAGAATCTCAAATATAAAATATATTTGGATTTGTTTTACACTTGTTTGGTTACTACATGATGTGTTATTTAATAGTGTTGATATCTTCACTATTATTCTACAATGTAGAAAAAAGTAAAAATAAAGAAATATCCTGGAATGAGAAGGTGTGTCCGAACTTTTGACTGGTACTGTATATAATTTTTTAGGTGTAAAATGTTATTATTTATATTGCATTGTACAGGGCACATTTTGGAAAAGAGACCATAGCCTCAATGTCTTCCTGATAGAATACAGATTCCATCAAATCATCCAGTAACTGTCGGGCAGAGGAGGCTGGTGGGGGGAGCTATAGGAGGACAAGCTCATTGTAATGGCTGGGATGGAACGGTTATTATTTGTTTGCTATGTTTTCAGTTCCATTGATTCCATTCCAGCCCATCTTCCTATCACTCCTCAAACCAGCCTGCTCTGCTGTCAGGTGCAGGGTGGGTACATTAAGTTAATGGGTTGAAATGTTTCATTCTATAAACCGCAGACCTCTGTCCTCCATGAACTTGTACAGCTGCTGCAGGAAGTTGTCTCTCTCCTCGGGGAACGGCTCCACTTCCTCCTGCACACAGGAACAGGAAATAACAATAAAGAGCTCAGCTTTGCTCCTCCCACTGAGAAAGATGTGTCATTATCCTGGACAATGTTTATACTATTTGACCGATTTATAGGTCTTTCTATATCATTTATCTACAGCGCGGAACGAATGGGTCCTAGAATTTAACCTTGGGGGAGCCCTTTTCTCGTAAACTGTCCAAACTGATTTTATGTCCTTCTGTGCCAACTTATCGCCTAAACTCAAAGGACACATCTCTCTAATGGCCTAAACTCACTAAAGGACACATCTCTCTAATGGCTTAAACTCACTAAAGGACACATCTCTCTAATGGGTTAAACTCACCAACGGACACATCTCTCTAATGGCTTAAACTCACTAAAGGACACATCTCTCAAATGGCTTAAACTCACATCTCTCCAATGGCTTAAACTCACATCTCTCCAATGGCTTAAACTCACATCTCTCCAATGGCTTAAACTCACATCTCTCCAGTAGCCTAAACTCACTAAAGGACACATCTATCTAATGGCTTAAACTCACTAAAGGACACATCTCTCCAATGGCTTAAACTCACTAAAGGACACATCTCTCTAATGGTTTAAACTCACTAAAGGACACATCTCTCCAATGGCTTAAACTCACTAAAGGACACATCTCTCTAATGGCGTAAACTCACTAAAGGACACATCTCTCTAATGGCTTAAACTCAAAGGACACATCTCTCCAATGGCTTAAAGGACACATCTCTCTAATGGCTTAAACTCACTAAAGGACACATCTCTCCAGTGGCTTAAACTCACTAAAGGACACATCTCTCCAATGGCTTAAACTCACTAAAGGACACATCTCTCTAATGGCTTAAACTCACTAAAGGATACATCTCTCTAATGGCTTAAACTCACATCTCTCCAATGGCTTAAACTCACATCTCTCCAATGGCTTAAACTCACATCTCTCCAATGGCTTAAACTCACATCTCTCCAGTAGCCTAAACTCACTAAAGGACACATCTCTCTAATGGCTTAAACTCACTAAAGGACACATCTCTCCAATGGCTTAAACTCACTAAAGGACACATCTCTCTAATGGCTTAAACTCACTAAAGGACACATCTCTCTAATGGCTTAAACTCACTACAGGACACATCTCTCCAATGGCCTAAACTCACTAAAGGACACATCTCTCCAATGGCTTAAACTCAATAAAGGACACATCTCTCCAAAGGCCTAAACTCACTAAAGGACACATCTCTCTAATGGCCTAAACTCACTAAAGGACACATCTCTCTAATGGCTTAAACTCACTAAAGGACACATCTCTCCAATGGCTTAAACTCACTAAAGGACACATCTCTCTAATGGCTTAAACTCAAAGGACACATCTCTCCAATGGCTTAAACTCAATAAAGGACGCATCTCTCTAATGTGTTAAACTCACTAAAGGACACATCTCTCTAATGGCTTAAACTCACTAAAGGACGCATCTCTCTAATGTGTTAAACTCACTAAAGGACGCATCTCTCCAATGGCTTAAACTCACTAAAGGACACATCTCTCCAATGGCTTAAACTCACTAAAGGACACATCTCTCTAATGTGTTAAACTCACTAAAGGACACATCTCTCCAATGGCTTAAACTCACTAAAGGACACATCTCTCTAATGTGTTAAACTCACTAAAGGACGCATCTCTCCAATGGCTTAAACTCACTAAAGGACGCATCTCTCCAATGGCCTAAACTCACTAAAGGACACATCTCTCAAATGGCTTAAACTCACTAAAGGACACATCTCTCCAATGGCCTAAACTCACTAAAGGACACATCTCTCTAATGGCCTAAACTCACTAAAGGACACATCTCTCTAATGGCTTAAACTCACTAAAGGACACATCTCTCCAATGGCTTAAACTCACTAAAGGACACATCTCTCTAATGGCTTAAACTCACTAAAGGACACATCTCTCCAATGGCTTAAACTCACTAAAGGACACATCTCTCCAATGGCTTAAACTCACTAAAGGACACATCTCTCCAATGGCTTAAACTCACTAAAGGACACATCTCTCTAATGGCTTAAACTCACTAAAGGACACATCTCTCGAATGGCTTAAACTCACTAAAGGACACATCTCTCCAATGGTTTAAACTCACTAAAGGACACATCTCTCCAATGGCTTAAACTCACTAAAGGACACATCTCTCTAATGGCTTAAACTCACTAAAGGACACATCTCTCTAATGTGTTAAACTCACTAAAGGACGCATCTCTCCAATGGCCTAAACTCACTAAAGGACACATCTCTCCAATGGCTTAAACTCACTAAAGGACACATCTCTCTAATGTGTTAAACTCACTAAAGGACACATCTCTCCAATGGCTTAAACTCACTAAAGGACACATCTCTCCAATGGCTTAAACTCACATCTCTCTAATGTGTTAAACTCACTAAGGGTGAGCGTGCGAGGCATTATTTGATTATTTTAGAATGCACAATAACGCCTCGCTCAATTTGAAGGTCTCTATTTTAGCGTATTGTCGCTGGTGCTGTAGTCACACAAAACAACAGACATGTCATTATTCACTCTTTTCTTGCTCACTTGAATTGAAAAAGAGGTAGCTAACGTTTGAGGATTTACCGTACATGCTAAATCAGACAGGCTCATTCACTTAAGGAAACAACCTCGCTTTCAGCAAAGATGACTGGACACATGGACTATCCTTCTAGCATACAGATACAGTCACTGCTCTGCCTGTCCTTTCCACCCTCCTCGCTCTGTTTGCTCCGCTCACCCCCCCCCCCCCCCCCCCGGTGAGTTTCTCGCTTCACTCAGCAGCCAGCAGGTTGATGTGACATGATTACCTCATCCTCCTCTTCGCTGGCCTCTTCCTCCTGCTCTCCCTCCTCCTCATCTTCCTCACTTGTGGAACTCTCGTCTTTCACCTCAGTCCTCCAGGAGCCGGGCACCACCGCCTGATGCACAAACTCCACAGCCGCATCCAGCACTGACACACACGCAGACACACACAGACACACACAACAATTGCAATGCATTCCAGGTGATGACCTCATGAAGCTGGTTGAGAGGATGCCAAGAGTGCAAAGCTGTCAGGGCAAAGTGTGTCTACTTTGAAAAATCAAAAACTAAAATATAAATATATATAAATACACTTTTGACTGGTACTGTATACTGAACAAAAATACAAACGGAACATGTAAAGTGTTGGTCGCATGTTTCATGAGCTGAAATAAAAGATCCCCAAAATGTGTTAAGTGAGCATGCAATTGTCATGTTGACTGCAGAGGACAAACAGACAGAGAGAGAGAGAGAGAGAGAGAGAGAGAGAGCGAGAGAGAGAGAGAGAGAGAGAGTAGAGAGAGAGAGAGAGAGAGAGTAGAGAGAGAGTAGAGAGAGAGTAGAGAGAGAGTAGAGAGAGTAGAGAGAGAGAGAGAGAGAGAGAGAGAGTAGAGAGAGAGTAGAGAGAGAGTAGAGAGAGAGTAGAGAGAGTAGAGAGAGAGAGAGAGAGAGAGAGAGAGAGAGAGAGTAGAGAGAGAGTAGAGAGAGAGTAGAGAGAGAGTAGAGAGAGAGTAGAGAGAGAGAGAGAGAGAGTAGAGAGAGAGAGAGAGAGAGTAGAGAGAGAGAGAGAGAAGAGAGAGAGAGAGAGAGAGTAGAGAGAGAGAGTTCCTGGCAGCAGGAACCTTTTCAAACAGAACTCGATTCTGAGGTGGCAGCAGACACCTTGCCCCCAGCGGAGCACAGAACATGGATTGTATATTTCTTCCTCCCGGCTCTCTCTGCCAGGTCTGAGAGAAGTGACATAAGATCATGCCCTATATTCACAAAGGCTGAATTTATTCAGGCAGCCCAATTATTAGCAAAAGATCTGATCTCATTGACCAAAAGACAAATTAGTGGCAAAAGATCAGAATTGGATTGTGTAAATGTGTAAATGTAGCCAAAGCATCTCAGTGCTGATCTCCAATCAGTTTGGTCTTTTAGATAATGAACTAGATGACATGGACAGGAAGTGGGAGATTTGAACAATGAATGTGGATTATCAGTCCTACTCTGACCCTGTGAACACCAACCTTATAATAATACAACATATCATGGTAAAAGCCATTTAACTGATGCTTCTTTCCAAAGCCAGTTATAGTCATGCATGCATACATTTTACATACAGTGCCTTGCGAAAGTATTCGGCCCCCTTGAACTTTGCGACCTTTTGCCACATTTCAGGCTTCAAACATAAAGATATAAAACTGTATTTTTTTGTGAAGAATCAACAACAAGTGGGACACAATCATGAAGTGGAACGACATTTATTGGATATTTCAAACTTTTTTAACAAATCAAAAACTGAAAAATTGGGCGTGCAAAATTATTCAGCCCCCTTAAGTTAATACTTTGTAGCGCCACCTTTTGCTGCGATTACAGCTGTAAGTCGCTTGGGGTATGTCTCTATCAGTTTTGCACATCGAGAGACTGACATTTTTTCCCATTCCTCCTTGCAAAACAGCTCGAGCTCAGTGAGGTTGGATGGAGAGCATTTGTGAACAGCAGTTTTCAGTTCTTTCCACAGATTCTCGATTGGATTCAGGTCTGGACTTTGACTTGGCCATTCTAACACCTGGATATGTTTATTTTTGAACCATTCCATTGTAGATTTTGCTTTATGTTTTGGATCATTGTCTTGTTGGAAGACAAATCTCCGTCCCAGTCTCAGGTCTTTTGCAGACTCCATCAGGTTTTCTTCCAGAATGGTCCTGTATTTGGCTCCATCCAACTTCCCATCAATTTTAACCATCTTCCCTGTCCCTGCTGAAGAAAAGCAGGCCCAAACCATGATGCTGCCACCACCATGTTTGACAGTGGGGATGGTGTGTTCAGCTGTGTTGCTTTTACGCCAAACATAACGTTTTGCATTGTTGCCAAAAAGATCAATTTTGGTTTCATCTGACCAGAGCACCTTCTTCCACATGTTTGGTGTGTCTCCCAGGTGGCTTGTGGCAAACTTTAAACAACACTTTTTATGGATATCTTTAAGAAATGGCTTTCTTCTTGCCACTCTTCCATAAAGGCCAGATTTGTGCAATATACGACTGATTGTTGTCCTATGGACAGAGTCTCCCACCTCAGCTGTAGATCTCTGCAGTTCATCCAGAGTGATCATGGGCCTCTTGGCTGCATCTCTGATCAGTCTTCTCCTTGTATAAGCTGAAAGTTTAGAGGGACGGCCAGGTCTTGGTAGATTTGCAGTGGTCTGATACTCCTTCCATTTCAATATTATCGCTTGCACAGTGCTCCTTGGGATGTTTAAAGCTTGGGAAATCTTTTTGTATCCAAATCCGGCTTTAAACTTCTTCACAACAGTATCTCAGACCTGCCTGGTGTGTTCCTTGTTCTTCATGATGCTCTCTGTGCTTTTAACGGACCTCTGAGACTATCACAGTGCAGGTGCATTTATACGGAGACTTGATTACACACAGGTGGATTGTATTTATCATCATTAGTCATTTAGGTCAACATTGGATCATTCAGAGATCCTCACTGAACTTCTGGAGAGAGTTTGCTGCACTGAAAGTAAAGGGGCTGAATAATTTTGCACGCCCAATTTTTCAGTTTTTGATTTGTTAAAAAAGTCCTTCCTCTTCCCTCCTCCTCCTTCCTCCTCCTCCTCTCTCCCCTCCCCTCCATCCTCCTCCCTCCTCTTCCATCCTCCTCCTTCCTCCTCCCTCCTCTTCCTCCCTCCTCCTTCTCCCTCCTCCTCCTCTCTCTCCTTCTCCTCCGTCCTCCCTCCCCTCCCTCCTCCTCCTTCTCCCTCCTCGTCCTCCCTCTCCTTCTCCTCCCTCCCCTCCCCTCTCCTCCCTCCTCTGTGCAAAGTGTTAACTCACCTGGCTTGAGCCCTGCGTCAGCTTTAGGAGGAGAGTCTATGTCCATCACCGTTACGTCCTTCCTCAGCACTGTGTTGCTGAAACAAAGACACACAAACCCCCATCAGTATCCACACAAACCCCCATCAGTATCCACACAAACCCCCATCAGTATCCACACAAACCCCCATCAGTATCCACACAAACCCCCATCAGTATCCACACAAACCCCCATCAGTATCCACACAAACCCCCTCAGTATCCACACAAACCCCTATCAGTATCCACACAAACCCCCATCAGTATTGACAAAACCCCCCATCAGTATCCACACAAACCCTCCTCAGTATCCACATAAACCTCCATCAGTATTGACAAAAACCCTCCTCAGTATCCACACAAACCCCCATCAGTATCCACACAAACCCCCATCAGTATCCACACAAACCCCCATCAGTATCCACACAAACCCTCCTCAGTATCCACACAAACCCCCATCAGTATCCACACAAACCCCCATCAGTATCCACACAAACCCCCATCAGTATTCACACAAACCCCCATCAGTATCCACACAAACCCCCATCAGTATCCACACAAACCCCTATCAGTATCCACGCACTAAAAGTGTGAAATGTAACTGTTCGCCCAGTGACTCCTCTCTCTCTCTGTTCTTAACCTGATGCTGCAGCACCAGTGACTCCTCTCTCTCTCTCTTTCTCCCTCTCTCTCTCTCTCTCTCTCTCTCTCTCTCTGTCTCTCTCTCTCCCTCTGTCTCTCTCTCTGTCTCTCTCTCTCTCTCTCTCCCTACTCTCTGTCTCTCTCTCCCTCTCTCTTTCCCACTCTCTCCACTCTCTCTCTCTCTCCCTACTCTCTGTCTCTCTCTCCCTCTCTCTTTCCCACTCTCTCCACTCTCTCTCTCCCTACTCTCTGTCTCTCTCTCTCCCTACTCTCTGTCTCTCTCTCCCTCTCTCTTTCCCTCTCTCTCCACTCTCTCTCTCTCTCTCTCGCTGTCTCTCTCAATTCAATTCAATTCAATTCAAGGGCTTGATTGGCATGGGAAACATCTGTTAACATTGCCAAAGCAAGTGAGGTAGATAATATATAAAGTGAATATATAAAGTGAAAAACAATCAAAATTAACAGTAAACATTACACATACAGAAGTTTCAAAACAATAAAGACATTACAAATGTCATATTATATATATATACAGTGTTTTAACAATGTACAAATGGTTAAAGGACACAAGATAAAATAAATAGGCATAAATATGGGTTGTATTTACAATGGTGTTTGTTCTTCACTGGTTGCCCTTTTCTCGTGGCAACAGGTCACAAATCTTGCTGCTGTGATGGTACACTGTGGAATTTCACCCAGTAGATATGGGAGTTTATCAAAATTGAATTTGTTTTCGAATTCTTTGTGGTTCTGTGTAATCTGAGGGAAATATGTCTCTCTAATATGGTCATACATTGGGCAGGAGGTTAGGAAGTGCAGCTCAGTTTCCACCTCATTTTGTGGGCAGTGTGCACATAGCCTGTCTTCTCTTGAGAGCCATGTCTGCCTACGGCGGCCTTTCTCAATAGCAAGGCTATGCTCACTGAGTCTGTACATAGTCAAAGCTTTCCTTAATTTTGGGTCAGTCACAGTGGTCAGGTATTCCGCCGCTGTGTACTCTCTGTGTAGGGCCGAATAGCATTCTAGTTTGCTCTGTTTTTTTGTTAATTCTTTCCAATGTGTCAAGTAATTATCTTTTTGTTTTCTCATGATTTGGTTGGGTCTAATTGTGCTGTTGTCCTGGGGCTCTGTGGGGTGTGTTTGTGTTTGTGAACAGAGCCCCAGGACCAGCTTGCTTAGGGGACTCTTCTCCAGGTTCATCTCTCTGTAGATGATGGCTTTGTTATGGAAGGTTTGGGAATCGCTTCCTTTTAGGTGGTTATAGAATTTAACTGCTCTTTTCTGGATTTTGATAATTAGTGGGTATCGGCCTAATTCTGCTCTGCATGCATTATTTGGTGTTCTACGTTGTACACGGAGGATGTTTTTGCAGAATTCTGCGTGAAGAGTCTCAATTTGGTGTTTGTCCCATTTTGTGAAGTCTTGGTTGGTGAGAGGACCCCAGACCTCACAACCATAAAGGGCAATGGGCTCTATGACTGATTCAAGTATGTTTAGCCAAATCCTAATTGGTATGTTGAAATGTATGTTCCTTTTGATGGCATAGAATGCCCTTCTTGCCTTGTCTCTCAGATCGTTCACAGCTTTGTGGAAGTTACCTGTGGCACTGATGTTTAGGCCAAGGTATGTATAGTTTTTTGTGTGCTCTAGGGCAACAGTGTCTAGATGGAATTTGTATTTTGTGGTCCTGGTGACTGGACCTTTTTTGGAACACCATTATTTTGGTCTTACTGAGATTTACTGTCAGGGCCCAGGTCTGACAGAATCTGTGCATAAGATCTAGGTGCTGCTGTAGGCCCTCCTTGGTTGGTGACAGAAGCACCAGATCATCAGCAAACAGTAGACATTTGACTTCGTATTCTAGCAGGGGCAGGCCGGGTGCTGCAGACTTTTCTAGTGCCAGCGCCAATTCATTGATATATATGTTGAAGAGGGTGGGGCTTAAGCTGCATCCCTGTCTCACCCCACGACCCTGTGTGAAGAAATGTGTGTGTTTTTTGACAGTTTTAACCGCACACTTGTTGTTTGTGTACATGGATTTTAAAATGTCGTATGTTTGTTTGTTCTCTCTCTCTCTCTCTCTCTCTCTCTCTCTCTCTCTTTACCCTGATGCAGCAGCACCTGTGACTCCTCTCTCTCTCTAAAGTGGCATTAGTTAAAGTGGCATTAGTTAGAGTGGCATTGTTTAAAGTGACTAGAGATCCATTTATGAAAGTGTCCAGTGATTGGGTCTCAATGTGGGCAGCAGCCTCTCTGAGTTAGTAATTGCTGTTTAACAGTCTGATGGCCTTGAGATAGAAGCTGTTTTTCAGTCTCTCTGGCCCAGCTTTGATGCACCTGTACCGACTTCGCCTTCTGGATGATAGCGGGATGAACAGGCAGTGGCTCGGTTGGTTGTTGTCCTTGATGATCTTTTTGGACTTCCTGTGACATCGGCTGTAGGTGTCCTGAAGGGCAGGTAGTTTGCCCCCGGTGATGCGTTGTGCAGACCGCACCACCCTCTGGAGAGCCCTGCGGTTGAGGGTGGTGCAGTTGCCGTACCAGGCGGTGATACAGCCCGACAGGATGCTCTCGATTGTGCATCTGTAAAAGTTTGTCAGTGTTTTGGGTGACAAGCCAAATTCTTCAGCCTCCTGAGGTTGAAGAGGCTCTGCTGTGTCTTCTTTAGCGGTCTGTGTGGGTGGACCAATTCCGTTTGTACGTGATGTGTACGAGGAACTTTCCACCTACTGTCCCTTCGATGTGGATGGGGGCTGTTCCCTCTGCTGTTTACTGAAGTCCACGATCATCTCCTTTGTTTTGTTGACGGTGAGTGAGAGGTTGTTTTCCTGACACCAGTGCCCTTCTCCCTGTAGGCTGTACAGGAGGGGGCTGAGCACACACTCTTGTGGGGCCCCAGTCTTGAGGGTCAGCGAAGTGGAGATGTTGTGTCCTACCTTCCCCACCTGGGGGCGGCCCGTCAGAAAGTCCAGGACCCAATTGCACAGGGCGGGGTTGAGACCCAGGGCCTCCAGCTTGATGATGAGCTTGGAGGGCGTTGGATGCTGAGCTGTAGTCAATGAGCCAGCCACGGAGAAGGAAGGGGGAGGCACAGTCCTTGTTAGCGGGCCGCGACGTGGCTGGGTTTCCCTTTGTAGTCCATGGTTGCCTGTAGACCCAGCCACATACGTCTCGTGTCTGAGCCGTTGAACTGCGACTCTACTTTGTCTCTATACTGACATTTTGCTTGTTTGATTGCCTTGCGGAGAGAATGACTACACTGTTTGTATTTGGCCATATTCCCAGTCACCTTTCCATGGTTAAATGCGGTGGTTCATGCTTTCAATTTTGCGCGAATGCCGCCATCCAACAATGGTTTCTGGTTAGGGTAAGTTTTAATAGTTACAGTGTGTCACTGAGTCAGCGTATAGGTTGATGTTGTTCTCTGAGGCTGGCCGGAACATATTCCAGTCCGCGTGATCAAAACAATCTTGAAACGTGGCTTCCGATTGGTCAGACCAACATTGACTGGTTCTCGTCACTGGTACATCCTGTTTGAGTTTCTGCCTATAAGACGGTCGGAGCAAGATGGCGTCGTGGTCGGATTTGCCGAAGGGAGGGCGAGGCAGGGTTTTGTATGCATCGCAGAAGTTAGAGTAGCAGTGGTCGAGTGTATTACCCCCGCGCGAAGTGCAATCAATATGCTGATAGAATTTAGGTGGCCTTGTTCTCAAATTTGCTTTGTTAAAATCTCCAGCTACAATAAATGCAGCCTCAGGATGTATGGTTTCCAGTTTGCATACAGTCCAGTGAAGTTCCTTGATGGCCGTCTTGGTGTTTGCTTGAGGGGGAATGTACACAGCTGTGACTAAAACAGATGAGAATTCCCTTGGTAGGTAAAATGACTGGCATTTGATTGTAAGGAATTCTAGGTCAGGTGAGCAGAAGGACTTGAGTTCCTGTATGTTGTTATGATTACACCATGAGTCGTTAATCATGAAGCATACACCGCTGCCCTTCCTCTTCCCAGAGAGGTGTTTATCTCTGTCGGCGCGATGCATGGAGAAGACCGGTGGCTGTACCGATTCCGACAACATATCCCAAGAGAGCCATGTTCCCGTGAAGCAGAGATTGTTAGTATACTCGGGAGCGTTGGGCAATGTGCACGTCTACAGAGCCTGACCAGGTGGCCGCTTCGTCTGCCCCTTCTGCGGCGCCGTTGTGTTGGGTATACTACTGGAATTAGACCCATTGTCCTTGGGTGGTGGTCCAAACAGAGGATCCTGGTCATATTCCTGCTCGTAATGTTGGTAAGTTGATGTTGCTCTTACATCCAATAGTTCTTCCCGGCTGTATGTAATAACACTTAAGATTTCTTGGGGTAACAATGTAAGAAATAATACATATAAAAACAAAATACTGCATAGTTTCCTAAGGAGTAGAAGCGAGGCGACCCTCTCTTTGTCGACGCCATCTTGCGCAAAAAGGATATTAGCTGAAACAGATTGTTCTGTTAACTCCACTGATACAGATGACGTAGCTAATTGATAACTTTTTCATTTTCTGCGCATCTGTAATGTATTATAATAGCACAAACAATATTGATGGTCAACTCAAGGGAACTAGTCCCTGAACTACTAACCCTAACCCTAACCCTTAACCCAACCCCTAACCCCTAACCCTAACCCTAACCCTAACCCCTAACCCTAACCCCTAACCCTAACCCTAACCCTAACCCCTAACCCTAACCCTAACCCTAACCCCTAACCCTAACCCTAACCCTAACCCCTAACCCCTAACCCTAACCCTAACCCCTAACCCTAACCCTAACCCCTAACCCTAATCCTAACCCCAACCCTAACCCTAACCCTAACCCCTAACCCTAACCACTAACCCCTAACCCTAACCCTAACCCTAACCCCTAACCCCTAACCCTAACCCTAACCCTAACCCCTAACCCCTAAAACTTCTCAAACACAACCAATACAACTCTAAACAGGGCTGTGCAGCCGCTTGTAGATATTCATACGAAAATATATTATCTTATATATTATATATTAGTCATCCACAGACAGTCATCCACAGGCAGTCATCAATAGACAGTCATCCACAGGCAGTCATCCACAGGCAGTCATCAATAGACAGTCATCCACAGACAGTCATCAATAGACAGTCATCCACAGACAGTCATCCACAGGCAGTCATCAATAGACAGTCATCCACAGGCAGTCATCCACAGGCAGTCATCAATAGACAGTCATCCACAGGCAGTCATCAATAGACAGTCATCAATAGACTGTCATCCACAGACAGTCATCCACAGACAGTCATCAATAGACAGTAGCAACCCAAATCTGTCCCAGTTTATATTACACAGAGTAACCTGGCAACCCAAATCTGTCCCAGTTTCTATTGCACAGAGGAACCTGGCAACCCCAAATTTGTCCCAGTATCTATTACACAGAGTAACCTAGCAACCCCAAATCTGTCCCAGTATCTATTACACAGAGGATTCTGGAAACTCAAATATCCCAGTTTCTATTACACAGAGAAACCAAGCAAACCAAATATGTCCCAGTTTCTTTTACACTTAGGAACCTGGCAACCCAAATCTGTCCCAGTTAATTTTACACAGAGGAACCTGGCAACCCCAAATTTGTCCCAGTATCTATTACACAGAGTAACCTAGCAACCCCAAATCTGTCCCAGTATCTATTACACAGAGGATTCTGGAAACTCAAATATCCCAGTTTCTATTACACAGAGAAACCAAGCAACCCAAATATGTCCCAGTTTCTTTTACACTTAGAAACCTGGCAACCCAAATCTGTCCCAGTTAATTTTACACAGAGGAACCTGGCAACCCCAAATTTGTCCCAGTATCTATTACACAGAGTAACCTAGCAACCCCAAATCTGTCCCAGTATCTATTACACAGAGTAACCTAGCAACCCAAATATGTCCCAGTATCTATTACACAGAGTAACCTAGCAACCCCAAATCTGTCCCAGTTTATATTACACAGAGTAACCTAGAAACCCAAATCTGTCCCAGTTACTTTTACACAGAGGAACCTGGCAACCCAAATCTGCCCCAGTTAATTTTACACAGAGGAACCTGGCAACCCCAAATCTGTCCCAGTTTATATTACACAGAGTAACCTAGCAACCCAAACCTGTCCCAGTTTCTATTACACAGAGTAACCTAGAAACCCAAATCTGTCCCAGTTACTTTTACACAGAGAGACCTGGCAACCCAAATCTGTCCCAGTTAATTTTACACAGAGGAACCTGGCAACCCCAAATTTGTCCCAGTATCTATTACACAGAGTAACCAAGCAACCCAAATTTGTCCCAGTTTCTATTACACAGAGGAACCTGGCAAGACAAATCTGTCCCAGTTACTTTTACACAGAGTAACCTGGCAACCCCAAATATGTCCCAGTATCTATTATACAGAGTAACCTAGCAACCCAAATCTGTCCCAGTATCTATTACACAGAGTAACCTAGCAACCCAGAGTAACCTAGCAACCCAAAATCTGTCCCAGTTTATATTACACAGAGTAACCTAGCAACCCAAATCTGTCCCAATATCTATTACACAGAGTAACCTAGCAACCCAAATCTGTCTCAGTTTCTATTGCACAGAGTAACCTAACAACCCAAATCTGTCCCAGTTTCTATTGCACAGAGTAACCTAGCAACCCAAATCTGTCCCAGTTACTTTTACATAGAGTAACCTGGCAACCCAAATCTGTCCTAGTTATTTTTACACAGAGGAACATGGCAACCCAAATCTGTCCCAGTTACTTTTACACAGAGGAACCTGGCAACCCACATCTGTCCCAGTTACTTTTACACAGAGGAACCTGGCAACCCAAATCTGTCCCAGTTACTTTTACACAGAGGAACCTGGCAACCCAAATCTGTACCAGTTACTTTTACACAGAGGAACCTGGCAACCCAAATCGATGAGACAAGATAGTAGCTACTAACAATTGGATACCATGAAATTGGGGAGAAAAAGAGGTAAAATTAAAAACTAAAATAAATAAAAAATAAAATAAAAAGTCAACCTATGACCAGATATAGTCTAATCCACAGTGGGCAGGAATGAGGTTGACCTGTGTTGTGGTTGTTAGACACATTGAGTGTTTTTCTTCCCACACAGGGTAAGCTTAAACATTATCCTGCGGTTGAATCCCTCCCCCAAAGGAGGTTGTCCTTACCGTATGCTTCCCAGTTGAAAACAGTACCATTTAATAGTTTGGGGTCACTTAGAAATCTCCTTGTTTTTGAAAGAAAAACTAAAAAAATTGTCCATTAAAATAACATCAAATTGATCAGAAATAGTGTAGACATTGTCAATGCTGTAAATGACTACTGTAGCTGGAAACGGCTGATTCTTGTTCTGAGAAATGAAGGCTATTCCATGTGAGAAATTGCCAAGAAACTGCAGATCTTGTACAACGCTGTGTACTACTCCCTTCACAGAACAGCGCAAACTGTCTCTAACCAGAATAGAAAGAGGAGTGGGAGGCCCCGGTGCACAACTGGGCAAGAGGACAAGTACATTAGAGTGTCTAGTTTGAGAAACAGACATCTCACAAGTCCTCAACTGGCAGCTTCATTAAATAGTACCCGCAAAACACAAGGTCTCAAGGTCAACAGTGAAGAGGCGACTCCGGGATGCTGGTCTGCTAGGCAGAGTTGTAAAGAAAAGAAAAGCCATATCTCAGACTGGCCAATAAAAATAAAAGATTAAGATGGGCAAAATAATACAGACACTGGACAGAGGAAGATTGGATAAAAGTGTTATGGACAGACAAATCTACGTTTGAGGTGTTCGGATCACAAAGAAGAACATTCGTGAGACGCAGACAAATTGAAAAGATGCTGTCAATCATGGTGGAGGCAATGGGATGGTCTGGAGGTGCTTTGGTGGTGGTAAAGTGGGAGATTTGTACAGGGTCAAAGGGATCTTGAAGAAGGAAGGCTATCACTCCATTTTGCAACGCCATGTCATACCCTGTGGACGGCGCTTAATTGGAGCCAATTTCATCCTACAACAGGACAATGACCCAAAGTACAGCTACAAACTATGCAATATCTATTTAGGGAAGAAGCAGTCAGCTGGTATTCTGTCTATAATGGAGTGGCCAGCACAGTCACCAGATCTCAACCCTATTGAGCTGTTGTGGGAGCAGCTTGACTGTATGGTACGTAAGAAGTGCTCATCAAGCCAATCCAACTTGTGGGAGGTGCTTCAGGAAGAATGGGGTAAAATCTCTTCAGATTACCTCAACAAATTGACAACTAGAATGCCAAAGGTCTGCAAGGCTGTAATTGCTGCAAATGGAGGATTCTTTGACGAAAGCAAAGTTTGAAGGACACAATTGTTATTTCAATTCAAAATCATTATTTATAACCTTGTCAACGTCTTGACTATATTTCCTATTCATTTTGCAACTCGTTTTCATGGAAAACGAGGACATTTCTAAATGACCACAAACTTTTGAACCGTAATGTATATTATTAAGTTTTTGTTTGATTCGTTCCTCGGGCAGGTTTTATTTTTTTCTTGAGGCAAGTGGATGTTCGGTAGCCAGTCTATACCCCTTTGTCGGTAATTGGTCAACTGTACTAAGGAGGGGATTCTTCAATGAAATGTTTGTTGTCATTCAACGAGACTATTTTTCATGCACATTATTTCACTTGAGAAATGATGCAACAAACATCTTAGTTAAATGTAAAATTGCGCGTCCAAGACCACCTCGGCAAAAATGTCAAAATGAATTACAGATTTCTTGATTTAGCTTTAATTCTGACTATTTTGAGGAAGTGTTATGGCTATGTTGTTGCTACGTTGGCTCAAGAGGGACAAAGAGTAACATTGCAGTTTCTCGTTTTTCAAGCGAAGGTCTTTTGGGAGGATATCCTAACAACTCACACGACATTCTGCAGCTGCTCTGTCTTTCGCTAGATACTTCAGTCTGAGACTGCCATCATTGAAGTGGTTTATGGTGACGAGGAGCACGATGGCTGTTGTACAAAACAAAGTTGTCAGTGATTGGATCGTCATCTAACCAATCACAGTATCAAAGCCAACGACTAATTTGCAAACCGCCGCTTTACCCACGTGTGTCCTGGCTCTGACCGAACCCATCGGTTTCTGGACCAATCAGAGGGCCCTGAATGTGTTCTCATTCGGTGAAGGGCTGAGGAGGTGCTCAGACTAGCCAAGTCATAGACTGTTCTCTCGAATCAGTGGGACGCTACCGTCCCATCTCGACAACCTCCGGTGAAATTGCAGAACGTGAAATTGAAATTACAGAAATAGTCATATTTAACATGCATGAAAATACAAGTGCCATACATTAGTTAAAAGCTTAACGTCTTGTTAATCCAGCCGCGTTGTCAGATTTCAAAAAGGCTTTACGGCGAAAGCACACCATGCGATTATCTGAGGACAGCGCCCAGCACACAAAAGCATTAAAAACATTTTCCACCCAGGCAGATGCGCCACAAAAGTCAGAAATAGCGATAAAATAAAACACTTACCTTTGAAGATCTTCTTCTGCTGGCACTCCAAAAGGTCCCAGCTACATCACAAATGGTGGTTTTGTTCGATAAAGTCCTTCTTTATATCCCCAAAACCTCAATTTAGCTGGAGCGCTTCATTCAATAATCCACCGGTTGCCCTCCTTCAAAACGCATACAAAATGAATCCCAAATGTTACCAAAAAACTTCTCCAAACAAGTCAAACAACGTTTATAATCAAACCCCAGGTACCTTAATACGTAAATAAACAATCAAATTTATGACAGAGAATCGTTATTGTCATTACCGGAGATAAACAACAAAGTACTCGAATTCACCAGAACGCGTAACAAACACTACAGCCTGTTGACATCTAGTGGAAGCCCTGGGAACTACAATCTGGGAGGCTTTCCCTTCATATTAAAAATGACAGACATAGGAATCAATGGTGGGCTAAAAAAAAAAAAAAATCAAGATGGTTTGTCCTCGAGTTTCCGCCTGCCATATCAGTTCTGTTATACTCACAGACAATATTTTAACAGTTTTAGAAACTTTAGAGTGTTTTCTATCCAAATCTACCATTATATGCATATCCTAGCTTCTGGGCCTGAGTAACAGGCAGTTTACTTCGGGCACGCTTGTCATCCAGCCCAAAGAAGCTAAACAGCTTCTACCCCCAAGCCATAGGTCTCCTGAGCAGCTCATCAAATGGCTACCCAGACTATTTGCACCCCACCGCCCCCACCCACTACACTGCTGCTACTCTCTGTTATTATCTATGCATAGCCACTTTGACAACCCTACCTGCATGTACATAATTATCTAAATTAACTCGACACCGGTGCCCCCGCACATTGACACATTGACTCTGTACCGGTACCCCCTGTATATAGCCTCCACATTGACTCTGTACCGGTACCCCCTGTATATAGCCTCCACATTGACTCTGTACCGTAACACCCTGTATATAGCCTCCACATTGACTCTGTACCGGTACCCCCTGTATATAGCCTCCACATTGACTCTGTACCGGTACACCCTGTATATAGCCTCCACATTGACTCTGTACCGTAACACCCTGTATATAGCCTCCACATTGACTCTGTACCGTAACACCCTGTATATAGCCTCCACATTGACTCTGTACCGGTACACCCTGTATATAGCCTCCACATTGACTCTGTATCGTAACACCCTGTATATAGCCTCCACATTGACTCTGTACCGGTACCCCCTGTATATAGCCTCCACATTGACTCTGTACCGGTACCCCCTGTATACATCCTCCACATTGACTCTGTACCGCAACTCCCTGTATAGAGCCGCCAACTTGACTCTGTACCGGTACCCCCTGTATATAGCCTCCACATTGACTCTGTACCGTAACCCCCTGTATATAGCCTCCACATTGACTCTGTACCGGTACCCCCCTGTATATAGCCTCCACATTGACTCTGTACCAATACCCCCTGTATATAGCCTCCACATTGACTCTGTACCGGTACACCCTGTATATAGCCTCCACATTGACTCTGTACCGTAACACCCTGTATATAGCCTCCACATTGACTCTGTACCGGTACACCCTGTATATAGCCTCCACATTGACTCTGTACCGTAACACCCTGTATATAGCCTCCACAATGACTCTGTACCGTAATACCCTGTATACAGCCTCCACATTGACTCTGTACCGTAACACCCTGTATATAGCCTCCACATTGACTCTGTACCGGTACCCCCTGTATATAGCCTCCACATTGACTCTGTACCGGTACCCCCCTGTATATAGCCTCCACATTGACTCTGTACCGTAACCCCCTGTATATAGCCTCCACATTGACTCTGTACCGGTACCCCCCTGTATATAGCCTCCACATTGACTCTGTACCGTAACACCCTGTATATAGCCTCCACATTGACTCTGTACCGTAACACCCTGTATATAGCCTCCACATTGACTCTGTACCGTAACACCCTGTATATAGCCTCCACATTGACTCTGTACCGTAACACCCTGTATATAGCCTCCACATTGACTCTGTACCGGTACACCCTGTATATAGCCTCCACATTGACTCTGTACCGTAACACCCTGTATATAGCCTCCACATTGATTCTGTACCGTAACACCCTGTATATAGCCTCCACATTGACTCTGTACCGGTACACCCTGTATATAGCCTCCACATTGACTCTGTACCGGTACCCCCTGTATATAGCCTCCACATTGACTCTGTACCGGTACACCCTGTATATAGCCTCCACATTGACTCTGTACCGGTACCCTCTGTATATAGCCTCCACATTGACTCTGTACCGGTACCCTCTGTATATAGCCTCCACATTGACTCTGTACCGGTACCCCCTGTATATAGCCTCCACATTGACTCTGTACCGTAACACCCTGTATATAGCCTCCACATTGACTCTGTACCGGTACACCCTGTATATAGCCTCCACATTGACTCTGTACCGTAACACCCTGTATATAGCCTCCACATTGACTCTGTACCGTAACACCCTGTATATAGCCTCCACATTGACTCTGTACCGGTACACCCTGTATATAGCCTCCACATTGACTCTGTACCGGTACACCCTGTATATAGCCTCCACATTGACTCTGTACCGGTACACCCTGTATATAGCCTCCACATTGACTCTGTACCGGTACCCCCCCTGTATATAGCCTACACATTGACTCTGTACCGGTACACCCTGAAAATAGTCTCCACATTGACGCTGTACCGTAATACCCTGTATATAGCCTCCACATTGACTCTGTACCGGTACCCCCCTGTATATAGCCTCCACATTGACTCTGTACCGTAACACCCTGTATATAGCCTCCACATTGACTCTGTACCGTAACACCCTGTATATAGCCTCCACATTGACTCTGTACCGTAACACCCTGTATACATCCTCCACATTGACTCTGTACCGTAACACCCTGTGTATAGCCTCCACATTGACTCTGTACCGGTACCCCCTGTATATAGCCTCCACATTGACTCTGTACCGTAACCCCCTGTATATAGCCTCCACATTGACTCTGTACCGGTACCCCCCTGTATATAGCCTCCACATTGACTCTGTACCGGTACCCCCTGTATATAGCCTCCGCATTGACTCTGTACCGGTACCCTCTGTATATAGCCTCCACATTGACTCTGTACCGGTACCCTCTGTATATAGCCTCCACATTGACTCTGTACCGTAATACCCTGTATATAGTCTCCACATTGACTCTGTACCGGTACCCTCTGTATATAGCCTCCACATTGACTCTGTACCGGTACCCCCTGTATATAGCCTCCACATTGACTCTGTACCGGTACCCTCTGTATATAGCCTCCACATTGACTCTGTACCGGTACCCCCTGTATATAGCCTCCACATTGACTCTGTACCGGTACCCCCTGTATATAGCCTCCACATTGACTCTGTACCGTAATACCCTGTATATAGCCTCCACATTGACTCTGTACCGGTACCCTCTGTATATAGCCTCCACATTGACTCTGTACCGGTGCCCCCTGTATATAGCCTCCACATTGACTCTGTACCGGTACCCCCTGTATATAGTCTCCACATTGACTCTGTACCGGTACCTCCCTGTATATAGCCTCCACATTGACTCTGTACCGGTACCCCCTGTATATAGCCTCCACATTGACTCTGTACCGGTACCCCCTGTATATAGCCTCCACATTGACTCTGTACCGGTACCCCCTGTATATAGCCTCCACATTGACTCTGTACCGGTACCCCCTGTATATAGTCTATTGTTATTTACTGCTGCTCTTTAATTATTTGTTTTTCTTATCTCTAACCTTTTTTAAAACGTTTAATTTTTTTTAGGTATTATCTTAATACTGCATTGTTGGTTAAGGGCTTGTAAGTAAGCATTTCACTGTAAGGTCTACAAATAAGATTTGATTTGATTTGATCCAGACTCATTGGGAAGAAGAAGTGGGCGTGGCATAACATTTGGTCACAGCAAGAAGTCTGGGTAGCCAGGCATTAGGAAGTATGCGAAGACAGATTTTTACCTCACCGAGCCGAGTTCTGCTAGCAGCAAACCAAACCTATATATGCAGAAACCTTAACTAGACCTCCTCTCTCTCTGCCTGCGTGGCTGCTAAGTGGGGTCCGTTCAGAGACCTCCCCTCTCTCTCCCTGAATGGCTGCTAAGTGGGGTCTGTTCAGAGACCTCTCCTCTCTCTACCTGCGTAGCTGCTAAGTGGGGTCTGTTCAGAGACCTCCTCTCTCTCTACCTGCGTGGCTGCTAAGTGGGGTCTGTTCAGAGACCTCCTCTCTCTCTACCTGCGTAGCTGCTAAGTGGGGTCTGTTCAGAGACCTCCTCTCTCTCTACCTGCGTGGCTGCTAAGTGGGGTCTGTTCAGAGACCTCTCCTCTCTCTACCTGCGTAGCTGCTAAGTGGGGTCTGTTCAGAGACCTCCTCTCTCTCTACCTGCGTGGCTGCTAAGTGGGGTCTGTTCAGAGACCTCTCCTCTCTCTCCCTGCGTAGCTGCTAAGTGGGGTCTGTTCAGAGACCTCCTCTCTCTCTACCTGAATGGCTGCTAAGTGGGGTCTGTTCAGAGACCTCTCCTCTCTCTACCTGCGTAGCTGCTAAGTGGGGTCTGTTCAGAGACCTCCTCTCTCTCTACCTGCGTGGCTATTAAGTGGGGTCTGTACAGAGACCTCTCCCTGCGTGGCTGCTAAGTGGGGTCTGTTCAGAGACCTCTCCTCTCTCTACCTGCGTAGCTGCTAAGTGGGGTCTGTTCAGAGACCTCCTCTCTCTCTACCTGCGTGGCTGCTAAGTGGGGTCTGTTCAGAGACCTCTCCCTGCGTGGCTGCTAAGTGGGGTCTGTTCAGAGACCTCTCCCTGCGTGGCTGCTAAGTGGGGTCTGTTCAGAGACCTCTCTCTGCGTGGCTGCTAAGTGGGGTCTGTACAGAGACCTCTCCCTGCGTGGCTGCTAAGTGGGGTCTGTTCAGAGACCTCTCCCTGCGTGGCTGCTAAGTGGGGTCTGTTCAGAGACCTCTCTCTGCGTGGCTATTAAGTGGGGTCTGTACAGAGACCTCTCCCTGCGTGGCTGCTAAGTGGGGTCTGTTCAGAGACCTCTCTCTGCGTGGCTATTAAGTGGGGTCTGTTCAGAGACCTCTCCCTGCGTGGCTGCTAAGTGGGGTCTGTTCAGAGACCTCTCTCTGCGTGGCTATTAAGTGGGGTCTGTTCAGAGACCTCCTCTCTCTCTACCTGCGTGGCTGCTAAGTGGGGTCTGTTCAGAGACCTCTCCTCTCTCTCCCTGCGTAGCTGCTAAGTGGGGTCTGTTCAGAGACCTCCTCTCTCTCTACCTGAATGGCTGCTAAGTGGGGTCTGTTCAGAGACCTCTCCTCTCTCTACCTGCGTAGCTGCTAAGTGGGGTCTGTTCAGAGACCTCCTCTCTCTCTACCTGCGTGGCTATTAAGTGGGGTCTGTACAGAGACCTCTCCCTGCGTGGCTGCTAAGTGGGGTCTGTTCAGAGACCTCTCCTCTCTCTACCTGCGTAGCTGCTAAGTGGGGTCTGTTCAGAGACCTCCTCTCTCTCTACCTGCGTGGCTGCTAAGTGGGGTCTGTTCAGAGACCTCTCCCTGCGTGGCTGCTAAGTGGGGTCTGTTCAGAGACCTCTCCCTGCGTGGCTGCTAAGTGGGGTCTGTTCAGAGACCTCTCTCTGCGTGGCTGCTAAGTGGGGTCTGTACAGAGACCTCTCCCTGCGTGGCTGCTAAGTGGGGTCTGTTCAGAGACCTCTCCCTGCGTGGCTGCTAAGTGGGGTCTGTTCAGAGACCTCTCTCTGCGTGGCTATTAAGTGGGGTCTGTACAGAGACCTCTCCCTGCGTGGCTGCTAAGTGGGGTCTGTTCAGAGACCTCTCTCTGCGTGGCTATTAAGTGGGGTCTGTTCAGAGACCTCTCCCTGCGTGGCTGCTAAGTGGGGTCTGTTCAGAGACCTCTCTCTGCGTGGCTATTAAGTGGGGTCTGTACAGAGACCTCTCCCTGCGTGGCTATTAAGTGGGGTCTGTACAGAGACCTCTCCCTGCGTGGCTATTAAGTGGGGTCTGTACAGAGACCTCTCCCTGCGTGGCTATTAAGTGGGGTCTGTACAGAGACCTCTCCCTGCGTGGCTGCTAAGTGGGGTCTGTACAGAGACCTCTCCCTGCGTGGCTGCTAAGTGGGGTCTGTTCAGAGACCTCTCTCTGCGTGGCTGCTAAGTGGGGTCTGTTCAGAGACCTCTCTCTGCGTGGCTGCTAAGTGGGGTCTGTACAGAGACCTCTCCCTGCGTGGCTGCTAAGTGGGGTCTGTTCAGAGACCTCTCTCTGCGTGGCTATTAAGTGGGGTCTGTACAGAGACCTCTCCTCTCTCTACCTGCGTAGCTGCTAAGTGGGGTCTGTTCAGAGACCTCTCCTCTCTCTACCTGCGTGGCTGCTAAGTGGGGTCTGTTCAGAGACCTCTCCTCTCTCTACCTGCGTAGCTGCTAAGTGGGGTCTGTTCAGAGACCTCTCCTCTCTCTACCTGCGTGGCTGCTAAGTGGGGTCTGTTCAGAGACCTCTCCTCTCTCTACCTGCGTGGCTGCTAAGTGGGGTCTGTTCAGAGACCTCTCCTCTCTCTACCTGCGTAGCTGCTAAGTGGGGTCTGTTCAGAGACCTCCCCTCTCTCTCCCTGAATGGCTGCTAAGTGGGGTCTGTTCAGAGACCTCCTCTCTCTCTACCTGCGTAGCTGCTAAGTGGGGTCTGTTCAGAGACCTCCTCTCTCTCTACCTGCGTAGCTGCTAAGTGGGGTCTGTTCAGAGACCTCCTCTCTCTCTACCTGCGTAGCTGCTAAGTGGGGTCTGTTCAGAGACCTCCTCTCTCTCTACCTGCGTAGCTGCTAAGTGGGGTCTGTTCAGAGACCTCCCCTCTCTCTCCCTGAATGGCTGCTAAGTGGGGTCTGTTCAGAGACCTCCTCTCTCTCTACCTGCGTAGCTGCTAAGTGGGGTCTGTTCAGAGACCTCTCCTCTCTCTACCTGCGTAGCTGCTAAGTGGGGTCTGTTCAGAGACCTCCTCTCTCTCTACCTGCGTGGCTGCTAAGTGGGGTCTGTTCAGAGACCTCCTCTCTCTACCTGCGTAGCTGCTAAGTGGGGTCTGTTCAGAGACCTCCTCTCTCTACCTGCGTAGCTGCTAAGTGGGGTCTGTTCAGAGACCTCCTCTCTCTACCTGCGTGGCTGCTAAGTGGGGTCTGTACAGAGACCTCTCCCTGCGTGGCTGCTAAGTGGGGTCTGTTCAGAGACCTCTCCCTGCGTGGCTGCTAAGTGGGGTCTGTACAGAGACCTCTCCCTGCGTGGCTGCTAAGTGGGGTCTGTACAGAGACCTCTCCCTGCGTGGCTATTAAGTGGGGTCTGTACAGAGACCTCTCCCTGCGTGGCTGCTAAGTGGGGTCTGTACAGAGACCTCTCCCTGCGTGGCTGCTAAGTGGGGTCTGTACAGAGACCTCTCCCTGCGTGGCTGCTAAGTGGGGTCTGTACAGAGACCTCTCCCTGCGTGGGTATTAAGTGGGGTCTGTTCAGAGACCTCTCTCTGCGTGGCTGCTAAGTGGGGTCTGTTCAGAGACCTCTCCCTGCGTGGCTGCTAAGTGGGGTCTGTACAGAGACCTCTCCCTGCGTGGCTATTAAGTGGGGTCTGTACAGAGACCTCTCCCTGCGTGGCTGCTAAGTGGGGTCTGTACAGAGACCTCTTCCTGCGTGGCTATTAAGTGGGGTCTGTACAGAGACCTCTCCCTGCGTGGCTATTAAGTGGGGTCTGTTCAGAGACCTCTCCCTGCGTGGCTGCTAACTGGGGTCTGTTCAGAGACCTCTCCCTGCTTGGCTGCTAACTGGGGTACTTCCAACAACTCTACAGGTTCATGTTACACATCATTACAATGCAAAAAAAGTGTTTTATAATGCAGCACTTTAGATTACTCACAATTTGCCATCCTTGAAGGAACGAACGAAGACGGTGTCTTTCTTTATGGTGGCCTCTTCATGGCAGTCTGGGGTGATGACCTGGAGAGGGAGATATAGAGAGAGATGGATGGAGAAAGGACAGGGGAGAGATGGATGGATGGTGAGAGAGTGGACAGGGGAGAGATGGATGGTGAGAGAGTGGACAGGGGAGAGATGGATGGATGGTGAGAGAGTGGACAGGGGAGAGATGGATGGATGGTGAGAGAGTAGACAGGGGAGAGATGGATGGATGGTGAGAGAGTGGACAGGGGAGAGATGGATGGATGGTGAGAGAGTGGACAGAGGAGAGATGGATGGATGGTGAGAGAGTGGACAGGGGAGAGATGGATGGATGGTGAGAGAGTGGACAGAGGAGAGATGGATGGATGGTGAGAGAGTGGACAGAGGAGAGATGGATGGATGGTGAGAGAGTGGACAGGGGAGAGATGGATGGATGGTGAGAGAGTGGACAGGGGAGAGATGGATGGATGGTGAGAGAGTGGACAGGGGAGAGATGGATGGTGAGAGAGTGGACAGGGGAGAGATGGATGGTGAGAGAGTGGACAGGGGAGAGATGGATGGTGAGAGAGTGGACAGGGGAGAGATGGATGGATGGTGAGAGAGTGGACAGAGGAGAGATGGATGGATGGTGAGAGAGTGGACAGAGGAGAGATGGATGGTGAGAGAGTGGACAGGGGAGAGATGGATGGATGGTGAGAGAGTGGACAGAGGAGAGATGGATGGTGAGAGAGTGGACAGGGGAGAGATGGATGGATGGTGAGAGAGTGGACAGAGGAGAGATGGATGGATGGTGAGAGAGTGGACAGGGGAGAGATGGATGGATGGTGAGAGAGTGGACAGGGGAGAGATGGATGGATGGTGAGAGAGTGGACAGGGGAGAGATGGATGGATGGTGAGAGAGTGGACAGGGGAGAGATGGATGGATGGTGAGAGAGTGGACAGGGGAGAGATGGATGGATGGTGAGAGAGTGGACAGGGGAGAGATGGATGGTGAGAGAGTGGACAGGGGAGAGATGGAGGGTGAGAGAGTGGACAGAGGAGAGATGGATGGTGAGAGAGTGGACAGGGGAGAGATGGATGGTGAGAGAGTGGACAGGGGAGAGATGGATGGTGAGAGAGTGGACAGGGGAGAGATGGATGGTGAGAGAGTGGACAGGGTAGAGATGGATGGATGGTGAGAGAGTGGACAGGGGAGAGATGGATGGTGAGAGAGTGGACAGGGGAGAGATGGATGGATGGTGAGAGAGTGGACAGGGGAGAGATGGATGGATGGTGAGAGAGTGGACAGGGGAGAGATGGATGGTGAGAGAGTGAGTCTATGGCTCTTCAGAAATACTGTAGCACTGAGCAAAGTGGACTTTGTCCACAGAACACTCCAATATGTCGTTTCAAAATGAAGACATGAGAGGCTAACAGTTTAACAAGATGAGCATTTATACGTGAGTAAAGAGACTTGCTGGTCTGCCTTCCAAACACGGACAACCCTCCTACACACACAGGAACAGAGAGCAGTAGCAGTGGGAGTCCTAGCTAACAGGCAACACAGTCTAGACTCGAGGAGGTGGTGCTGTGGGATTAGTTAAGATAGTCTTTGAAGAGGTAGTGTTTCAGATGTGTTCATTCCACTGCCCATCTCTGTTGACCTGCATCTCCCTCCCTCCACCCATCTCTATCTTTTCACCTCTCTTCCTCCATCCATCTCTCTCTCTTCACCTCTCTTCCTCCACCTCTTCACCCCTCTTCCTCCATCCACCTCTCTTCCTCCTCTCTTCCTCCACCCATCTCTATCTCTTCACCTCTCTTCCTCCATCCATCTCTCTCTCTTCACCTCTCTTCCTCCACCTCTTCACCCCTCTTCCTCCATCCACCTCTCTTCCTCCTCTCTTCCTCCACCCATCTCTATCTCTTCACCTCTCTTCCTCCATCCACCTCTCTTCCTCCACCTCTTCACCTCTCTTCCTCCATCCACCTCTCTTCCTCCTCTCTTCCTCCACCCATCTATATCTCTTCACCTCTCTTCCTCAAATCCATCTCTCTCTTCACCTCTCTTCCTCCATCCATCTCTATCTCTTCACCTGTCTTCCTCCATCCACCTCTCTTCCTCCTCTCTTCCTCCACCCATCTCTAGCTCTTCACCTCTCTTCCTTCATCCATCTCTATCTCTTCACCTCTCTTCCTCCATCCATCTCTATCTCTTCACCCCTCTTCCTCCATCCATCTCCATCTCTTCACCTCTCTTCCTCCATCCATCTCTCTCTCTTCACCTCTCTTCCTCCACCCATCTCTATCTCTTCACCTCTCTTCCTCCATCCACCTCTCTTCCTCCACCTCTTCACCTCTCTTCCTCCATCCACCTCTCTTCCTCCTCTCTTCCTCCACCCATCTATATCTCTTCACCTCTCTTCCTCAAATCCATCTCTCTCTTCACCTCTCTTCCTCCATCCATCTCTATCTCTTCACCTGTCTTCCTCCATCCACCTCTCTTCCTCCTCTCTTCCTCCACCCATCTCTAGCTCTTCACCTCTCTTCCTTCATCCATCTCTATCTCTTCACCTCTCTTCCTCCATCCATCCACCCCTCTTCCTCCCCTCTTCCTCCATCCATCTCAGTATTGTACTATGAGGCAGCCCAGTAGCTGTAGTATTGTACTACAAGGCAGCCCTGTAGTATTGTACTATGAGGCAGCCCAGTATCTGTAGTATTGTACTACAAGGCAGCCCTGTAGCTGTAGTATTATACTACGAGGCAGCCCTGTAACTGTAGTATTGTACTACAAGGCAGCCCTGTAGCTGTAGTATTGTACTACAAGGCAGCCCTGTAGCTGTAGTATTGTACTATGAGGCAGCCCTGTAGTATTGTACTACGAGGCAGCCCTGTAGTATTATACTATGAGGCAGCACTGTAGCTGTAGTGTTGTACTACAAGGCAGCCCTGTAGCTGTGGTATTATACTATGAGGCAGCCCTGTAGTATTGTACTACGAGGCAGCCCTGTAGTATTATACTATGAGGCAGCACTGTAGCTGTAGTGTTGTACTACGAGGCAGCCCTGTAGCTGTAGCATTATACTACGAGGCAGCCATGTAGTATTATACTACGAGGCAGCCCTGTAGCATTATACTACGAGGCAGCCCTATAGTATTATACTACGAGGCAGCCATGTAGCTGTAGTGTTGTACTACGAGGCAGCCCTATAGTATTATACTACGAGGCAGCCATGTAGCTGTAGTGTTGTACTACGAGGCAGCCCTGTAGCTGTAGTATTGTACTATGAGGCAGCCCTGTAGTATTGTACTACGAGGCAGCCCTGTAGCTGTAGTATTGTACTACGAGGCAGCCCTGTAGTAGTGTACTATGAGGCAGCCCTGTAGTATTATACTACGAGGCAGCCCTGTAGCTGTAGTGTTGTACTACGAGGCAGCCCTGTAGCTGTAGTATTGTACTACGAGGCAGCCCTGTAGCTGTAGTATTATACTACGATGCAGCCCTGTAGCTGTAGCATTGTACTATGAGGCAGCCCTGTAGCTGTAGTATTGTACTATGAGGCAGCCCTGTAGTATTGTACTACGAGGCAGCCCTGTAGTATTATACTATGAGGCAGCACTGTAGCTGTAGTGTTGTACTACAAGGCAGCCCTGTAGCTGTGGTATTATACTATGAGGCAGCCCTGTAGTATTGTACTACGAGGCAGCCCTGTAGCTGTAGTATTGTACTACGAGGCAGCCCTGTAGCTGTAGTATTATACTACGATGCAGCCCTGTAGCTGTAGTATTGTACTACAAGGCAGCCCTGTAGCTGTAGTATTGTACTATGAGGCAGCCCTGTAGTATTGTACTACGAGGCAGCCCTGTAGTATTATACTATGAGGCAGCACTGTAGCTGTAGTGTTGTACTACAAGGCAGCCCTGTAGCTGTGGTATTATACTATGAGGCAGCCCTGTAGTATTGTACTACGAGGCAGCCCTGTAGTATTATACTATGAGGCAGCACTGTAGCTGTAGTGTTGTACTACGAGGCAGCCCTGTAGCTGTAGCATTATACTACGAGGCAGCCATGTAGTATTATACTACGAGGCAGCCCTGTAGCATTATACTACGAGGCAGCCCTATAGTATTATACTACGAGGCAGCCATGTAGCTGTAGTGTTGTACTACGAGGCAGCCCTGTAGCTGTAGTATTGTACTATGAGGCAGCCCTGTAGTATTGTACTACGAGGCAGCCCTGTAGCTGTAGTATTGTACTACGAGGCAGCCCTGTAGTAGTGTACTATGAGGCAGCCCTGTAGTATTATACTACGAGGCAGCCCTGTAGCTGTAGTGTTGTACTACGAGGCAGCCCTGTAGCTGTAGTATTGTACTACGAGGCAGCCCTGTAGCTGTAGTATTATACTACGATGCAGCCCTGTAGCTGTAGCATTGTACTATGAGGCAGCCCTGTAGTATTATATTATGAGGCAGCCCAGTAGCTGTAGTATTGCACAACGAGACAGCCCTGTAGTATAATACTATGAGGCAGCCCTGTAGCTGTAGTATTGTACTACGAGGCAGCCCTGTAGCTGTAGTATTGAGCTAGGAGGCAGCCCTGTAGTATTATACTACGAGGCAGCCCTGTAGCTGTAGCATTGTACTACGAGGCAGCCCTGTAGTATTATACTATGAGGCAGCCCTGTAGCTGTAGTATTACACTACGAGGCAGCCCTGTAGCTGTAGTATTGTGCTACGACGCAGCCCTGTAGCTGTAGTATTATACTATGAGGCAGCCCTGTAGCTGTAGTATTATACTATGAGGCAGCCCTGTAGCTGTAGTATTACACTACGAGGCAGCCCTGTAGCTGTAGTATTGTACTATGAGGCAACCCTGTAGCTGTAGTATTATACTATGAGGCAACCCTGTAGCTGTAGTATTATACTATGAGGCAGCCCTGTAGCTGTAGTATTGTACTATGAGGCAGCCCTGTAGCTGTAGTATTATACTACGAGGAAGCCCTGTAGCTGTAGTATTATACTATGAGGAAGCCCTGTAGTATTGTACTATGAGGCAGCCCTGTAGCTGTAGTATTGTACTACGAGGCAGCCCTGTAGCTGTAGTATTGTACTACGAGGCAGCCCTGTAGCTGTAGTATTGTACTACGAGGCAGCCCTGTAGCTGTAGTATTATACTACGATGCAGCCCTGTAGCTGTAGTATTGTACTACGAGGCAGCCCTGTAGTATTGTACTATGAGGCAGCCCTGTAGCTGTAGTATTGTACTACGAGGCAGCCCTGTAGCTGTAGTATTGTACTACGAGGCAGCCCTGTAGCTGTAGTATTGTACTACGAGGCAGCCTTGTAGCTGTAGTATTATACTACGGTGCAGCCCTGTAGCTGTAGCATTGTACTACGAGGCAGCCCTGTAGTATTATACTATGAGGCAGCCCTGTAGCTGTAGTATTACACTACGAGGCAGCCCTGTAGCTGTAGTATTGTGCTACGACGCAGCCCTGTAGCTGTAGTATTATACTACGAGGAAGCCCTGTAGCTGTAGTATTATACTATGAGGAAGCCCTGTAGTATTGTACTATGAGGCAGCCCTGTAGCTGTAGTATTGTACTACGAGGTAGCCCTGTAGCTGTAGTATTGTACTACGAGGCAGCCCTGTAGCTGTAGTATTGTACTACGAGGCAGCCCTGTAGCTGTAGTATTACACTACGATGCAGCCCTGTAGCTGTAGCATTGTACTACGAGGCAGCCCTGTAGTATTATACTATGAGGCAGCCCTGTAGCTGTAGTATTACACTACGAGGCAGCCCTGTAGCTGTAGTATTGTGCTACGACGCAGCCCTGTAGCTGTAGTATTATACTACGAGGAAGCCCTGTAGCTGTAGTATTATACTATGAGGAAGCCCTGTAGTATTGTACTATGAGGCAGCCCTGTAGCTGTAGTATTATACTATGAGGCAGCCCTGTAGCTGTAGTATTGTACTATGAGGCAGCCCTGTAGCTGTAGTATTATACTATGAGGAAGCCCTGTAGCTGTAGTATTATACTATGAGGAAGCCCTGTAGTATTGTACTATGAGGCAGCCCTGTAGCTGTAGTATTGTACTACGAGGCAGCCCTGTAGCTGTAGTATTATACTACGATGCAGCCCTGTAGCTGTAGTATTATACTACGAGGCATCCCTGTAGTTGTAGTATTGTACTACGAGGCAGCCCTGTAGCTGTAATATTGTACTACGAGGCAGCCCTGTAGCTGTAGTATTATACTACGAG